>NW_022262630.1:12500-228135 GCF_002021735.2 Oncorhynchus kisutch | reverse complement strand
AGAGAAAGAGAGAGAGAGAGAGAGAGAGAGGAGAGAGAGAGAGAGAGAGAGAGAAAGAATGCTACTAACGAACCAAGACTTGCAGAAGAAACACAGCAGAACCTGGAGATATCATCCAATATAAAACTGAGTGAGTAATGTTCAGTAGGAAGCTACTTCTGAAGCCAAAAAGTAAATGAATAATCTCTATGTTGTAATGTTGATACACAACATCTTTGGGCCGCTAGCGCCGCACCTCGACAACATCCGGTGAAATTGCAAAGCGCGAAAAAAAAAAAAATATTAATTTATAATATTCAACATTCATGAAAATACAAGTGTCTTACATCATTTAAAAGCTTAACTTCTTGTTAATCCAGCCGCTTTGTCAGATTTCAAAAAGGCTTTAATGGCGAAAGCACACCATGCGATTATCTGAGGACAGCGCCCCGCAAACAAAACCATTAAAAACATTTTCCAACCAAGCAGATGCATCGCGAGCAGGGGGGTCAACAAGGTCAACCAGGTGACTGGTGGTGTTGATGATCTATGGAGATTGGAGGGGTTCAACCAGGTGACTGGTGGTGTTGATGATATATGGAGATTGGAGGGGGTCAACCAGGTGACTGGTGGTGTTGATGATATATGGAGATTGGAGGGGGTCAACCAGGTGACTGAGGGTGTTGATGATATATGGAGATTGGAGGGGTTCAACCAGGTGACTGGTGGTGTTGATGACGTATGCAGATTGGAGGGGTTCAACCAGGTGACTGGTGGTGTTGATGACGTATGCAGATTGGAGGGGTTCAACCAGGTGACTGGTGGTGTTGATGACGTATGCAGATTGGAGGGGGTCAACCAGGTGACTGAGGGTGTTGATGATATATGCAGATTGGAGGGGGTCAACAAGGTGGCTGGTGGTGTTGATGATATATGCAGATTGGAGGGGGTCAACAAGGTGGCTGGTGGTGTTGATGATATATGCAGATTGGAGGGGGTCAACAAGGTGACTGAGGGTGTTGATGATATATGCAGATGGAGAGGGTCAACAAGGTGACTGGTGGTGTTGATGATGTATGCAGATTGGAGGGGGTCAACCAGGTGACTGGTGGTGTTGATGATATATGCAGATTGGAGGGGGTCAACAAGGTGACTGGTGGTGTTGATGATATATGCAGATTGGAGGGGGTCAACAAGGTGACTGGTGGTGTTGATGATATATGCAGATTGGAGGGGGTCATCAAGGTGGTATTGACTTTAATGATGTTTTCAAGAGATGTAACCCAGAGAGAGGTCAGAGAGACGGGTCTGTAGTCATTTGATGCAGACAGATGAGAGGTGTTTTATGGACAGGTACAACAATGTATATAATTTTTTTCCAGAGAGATGGAATTTCCAATGTATCCAGGGACCGCTGACAGAGAGATCAGAAGACAACGCTCAGCTGAGTGGAACAGTGTTTCAAGACACGACCACTTATGTTACCAGGCCCCGGGCTCTTTTCGTGCTCCAGTGCTTTTGAACACTCATACGACTTCCTCATTGATGACAAACACGCTCTCAGTTGCCATGACATCCTCCTCCAGACAGGCCGGGGGAGCAGGGACGCACCCTTGCTTCAAAGCAGGTGAAGATCTCGTTCAGTTCATTGGCTGTAGAGAGACACACCCTCTCGTCTGGGCAGGGATTGATTTTTATTTATTTATTTCAACTTTATTTAACCAGGTAGGCTAGTTGAGAAGAAGTTCTCATTTACAACTGAGACCTGGCCAAGATAAAGCATAGCAGTTAGACACAAACAACAACACAGAGTTACACAAGGACTAAACAAACATGAGGTAAGAGGCTACCCTGCCTCCCCAAAATAAGATAAGATAAAGTTGGTGAGGCAATAAATAGGCCATAGTGGCGAAATAATCACAATTTAGCAATTAAACACTGGAGTGATAGACGTGCAGAAGATGAGTGTGCAAGTACAGATGGGGGTGCAAAGATACCGGGGTGCAAAGATACCGGGGTGCGAAGATACCGGGGTGTGAAGATACCGGGGTGCGAAGATACCGGGGTGCGAAGATACCGGGGTGCAAAGATACCGGGGTGCAAAGATACCGGGGTGCAAAGATACCGGGGTGCAAAGACACCGGGGTGAAAAGACACCGGGGTACAAAGATACCGGGGTGCAAAGACACCGGGGTGAAAAGACACCGGGGTGCAAAGACACCGGGGTGCAAAGACACCGGGGTGCAAAGATACCGGGGTGCAAAGACACCGGGGTGAAAAGACACCGGGGTGCAAAGACACCGGGGTGCAAAGATACCGGGGTGCAAAGACACCGGGGTGCAAAGACACCGGGGTGCAAAGATACCGGGGTGCAAAGGTACCGGGGTGCAAAGATACCGGGGTGCAAATATACCGGGGTGCAAAGGTACCGGGGTGCAAAGATACCGGGGTGCAAAGGTACCGGGGTGCAAAGATACCGGGGTGCAAAGGTACCGGGGTGCAAAGATACCGGGGTGCAAATATACCGGGGTGCAAAGATACCGGGGTGCAAAGGAGCAAGATAAATAAATAACAGTATGGGGGTGAGGTAGATACATCTGTTGTTCCACCACCTTCTCCTTCTGTCTAGAAGAAATCCATTGTTATGTTCTGATCCACCCGGTGGAAATCTGGTCAACGATCAATACACTTTGGGGACCAAGTTTTTTCGAACAGAAAACATAAAAACTCTCTGGAAAAAAAGTGCTTTTAGACATAACATTATCTCATTGGGATCATAGTGTGGCTGTGTTCCAAATGGCACCCTATTCCCTATGGGCCCTGGTCAAATGGCACCCTATTCCCTATAGGCCCTGGTCAAATGGCCCCCTATTCCCTATGGGCCCTGGTCAAATGGCCCCCTATTCCCGACGGGGCCCTATTCCCTATGGGCCCTGGTCAAACTATGTAGAGAGTAAGGGTGCCATTTGTGAAGCAGACTCAGTATATCTCTGAGTGTAGTGAATGTGTTGAGTCATGACCTTGTGTGGCATCAGAACCCCATAAATATTACAGTTAGCTTGTCTCTGATCCTGTTGGCCTACGCTGTACTGAGACAGGTCACAACCACATCACTCTCTGAATCCTTCCCCCCCCGAACACCTGACACTCACACACACACACACACACACACACACACACACACACACACACACACACACACACACACACACACACACACACACACACACACACACACACACACACATCACAGTCTGAATAGGAAATGCTTCAGTGACATTGTCCCCACAGTGAAGGTTCGCTGCTTCCTCCAATCATAAAGCCCCGGATTAACACAGAGGTTGACACTAAACTAAAGGACATGGCTACCGTACACAGCGCTATCGCAGACAACCCCGGCGTTACGGCTGAGGTCACGAATAAGTACAATAAGTCCTGCTATGACCTCCGCAGAGCCATTAAATGAGCAAAAGGACAATATAGGAACAAGGTATAATCCTATTGCACAGGCTCTGATGACCGCCGCATGTGCCAGGGGCTACAGTCCGTTACGGATTACAAAGGAAGACCCAGCCGTGATCTGCCCAACAATGCCTCTCTACCAGACCAACTCTATGTATTATATTGCTTCAACAAAAAAAAAACATTGAGCCATGCACGAGGGCCCCCGCCGACCCAGAGGGCTGGGTGATCTCACTCTCCGGTAATCCAGGGGCGTGTTCTCAGAGCATAACAGCTGGCAGGCATATTCAACCTCTCCTTGTCCCGGTCTGTAATCCCCACTTCTCAAGCTGACCCCCGTCATTATTGTTTCCCAAGAACTCTGAGGCTACCTGCCACAATGACTACCACCCTGAAGCACTCACATCTGTAATCATGAAGTCATTTGATGGCTCGTTATTGCACACATCAACTCCATCATCCCAGACACCCTAGACCCATTACAATTTGCAAAACCGCCCCAGCAGATCCATAGATGATACCCTTTCCCATCTGGACAAAAGGAACACCTATGTGAGAAGAGTGTTCATAAACTACAGCTCACTATAGTGCCCTCCAAGCTCATCACTAAGCTAAACTAAACACTTCACTCTGCAACTGGATCCTGGACTTCCTGATGGACTCCCCCAGGTGGGGAGAGTAGGCAACATCACCTTCGCCACTCTGATCCTCAACACCGGGGGCCCCACAGGGGTATGTGCTTAGTCCACCCCACTGTTCACCCACGACTGCATGGCCACAACACAACTCCAACACCGTCATTAATAGGTAGCCCGGTGGTTAGAGTATTGGGCTAGTAACCGAAAGGTTGCCGAATCGAACACCCCTTTTACAAGGTAAATATCTGTCTTTCTGCCCCTGAACAAGGCAGTTAACCCATTGTTCCCCGGTAGGCCGTCATTGTACATGAGAATCTGTTCTTATTAACCGACTTGCCAAGTTACATTAACAATAAAAAATGGATATGTTTGCTGACGACACAACGGTGGTCTGATCACAAGAGATGGTGAGACAGCCTACAGGGAGGAGGTCAGAGACCTGGTGGTAGGCCTGATCACAAGAGATGGTGAGACAGCCTACAGGGAGGAGGTCAGAGACCTGGTGGTAGGCCTGATCACAAGAGATGGTGAGACAGCCTATAGGAAGGAGGTCAGAGACCTGGTGGTAGGCCTGATCACACGAGATGGTGAGACAGCCTATAGGGAGGAGGTCAGAGACCTGGTGGTAGGCCTGATCACAAGAGATGGTGAAACAGCCTATAGGGAGGAGGTCAGAGACCTGGTGGTAGGCCTGATCACAAGAGATGGTGAGACAGCCTACAGGGAGGAGGTCAGAGACCTGGTGGTAGGCCTGATCACAAGAGATGGTGAGACAGCCTATAGGGAGGAGGTCAGAGACCTGGTGGTAGGCCTGATCACAAGAGATGGTGAGACATCCTACAGGGAGGAGGTCAGAGACCTGGACAACAGCCTCTCTCTCAACATCAGTAAGACAAAGGAGCTGATCGGGGACTACAGGAAATGGAGAGGCGAGCAATAAACGTTGGGTAGTTAGATAGCTTATAGTTAATATACTGGCTAGTTTGATTTATAGCTACTAACGTTAGGTAGCTAGCTAACATACCGGTACGTACTGGTATAATGATATGCTATGTGGTTCATAAAGGATAGCATAGACAACATAACGTTAGGTAGCTAGCTAACATACCGGTACGTACTGGTATAATGATATGCTGTGTGGAATTTCAAGGACAGCGTAGTTACCAAATTGTCAGCCAACATAATGTGTAAGGGAACTTATTTGAAAAGTCATTACTTTATTACATTGAGTGGCAAGCTACCTCTTGGTCGTTAGGGAAAATCTGGTCTGTGATAACCGAGCTATAATCTGGTCTGTGATAACCGAGCTAGGTGTGAACCTCCGCCCCCACCTCCTATGAGACTTCTCTAGTAAAGGTTGAATAGTCTATTGTTCAGCTATTAGCCACCCCCAACTTGCAACAAATTGTTGTTGTTCCCATCTCGTTTCTTTCCCTCGCGTCATCATTTTGCGTCAAACTCAGAAGTTTTTTGCTTGTGGGCGTGCTGGCAGGATATGTTAGCATCTTCGGTTGTGCGTCAAGAACTCTGCATCCAGTAGCACGTTTGTATGAAGGGGTGGTTATTCTCAGGCAAGTTGTTAAATGCTATGAAGGTACATTTGTGTCTTTTTGTTGAGAGCAAACCTTTTTAAAAATGTTAAATCAAAAATAACTGTTCTGAAAAAGCAACCTTTTTTCCAATACAAAGGAAGTCATAGCGGACACCTACGAAGAAGGACTGTGTGATGACGGCATCTCAGGTAAGCAGCACTGGGGGCATTCTTCCGTCCAACTTCTACATAGCTAGTAGTTAGCTCCTACGATTCAGTGTCGGTTCTACTCTACTCTTCTACTCTTTACATACATACATAATGTAAAATGATAAATCATGCAATTATTATTCTCAAGCTAACCAAAAGCATTTAGCTACGAACGCTTGTTCTCGTCATTTTCAGTTGAACTCATCTAACTACCTTTCATTGTAACTCATAAGCAGGTCGTGTCCTATTTGTTTCATCTTCGATATATAATCCTATTTCATGATGGCAGGGTAGCCTAGCTGCAGGGTAGCCTAGCGGATAGAGCGTTGGACTAGTAATCTGAAGGTGGCAAGTTCAAACCCCCCGAGCTGACAGGGTACAAATCTGTCGTTCTGCCCCTGAACAGGCAGTTAACCCACTGTTCCTAGGCCGTCATTGTAAATAAGAATTTGTTCTTAACTGACTTGCCTAGTCAATTAAAGGGGGAAAATAAAATGACATTGTAATGGACGGTTAGCTTTTTTTTTTACAGAAGGATTAAAAGAACACAATATGTCTGTCAGGAAATGCTATTCTGATACGTCAGATGAAGAGTTAGACCAGAAAGTCAGGGCCATTAAGGCAAGGATGCCCCCATTTGGGCTTTAGAATGGTCAAAGTGTAACAGTGTAGCTTCCGTCCCTCTCGTCCCCCTACCTGGGCTCAAACCAGGGACCCTCTGCACACATCAACAACCGACGCCCGCGAAGCATCGTCACCCCTACCTGGGCTCCAACCAGGGACCCTATGCACACATCAACAACCGACGCCCGCGAAGCATCGTCACCCCTACCTGGGCTCCAACCAGGGACCCTCTGCACACATCAACAACCGACGCCCACGAAGCATCATCCTCCCTACCTGGGCTCAAATCAGGGACCCTCTGCACACATCAACAACCGACGCCCGCGAAGCATCGTTACCCATGGCACCACAATAGCCACGGCCCTTTGCAGAGCAAGGAGAACAACTACTTCAAGGTCTCAGAGCGAGTGACGTCACCGATTGAAGTGCTATTAGCCGGCACCACCGCTAACTAGCTAGCCATTTCACATCGGTAACAAAATCTCTCTGTGCTGTATTGACGTATCCTGAAAACGACATCTGCTGCTTTAGATTCAACGGTCCTATCTCAGTTATTGTTTTTCATATCTACATAAAAATAAGCTATTTTCTTTCCTTTCAGAGTGCGAGCTGATCAAGGGGTTGAACATGTAGATATTGCCAGATGTTCCCTGTCTGAGGAACAGGCCGTGGAAGCTTTATTACTGGCAAAAGTGTCCATAACCAGAGATAATTAAACTTTTCTGTGTTCTTCTTCTCTCTTCCTCTCTGCCTGTCTTGTTGTACATGGAACCTGTCTCACATGCATTACTTTAAAAAAACTTTAGATGTCAGCTGCTAATATTCAGATTTACACCACATTAACATAACCATTTTCACTGAACTATATGTTGCTGCCAAGTCATGATTTCCCTGGGGGTTAGCCTTGCACTAACCAAGTGGTGAGACACATAGCTCTCTATATTTAAATGTTTCAGGTACACTCTGATAGGTGTCTGCGTCACATACAGTATCTTCATGTGTCTGCTCTGTAGCCACTTAGTGTGGACACCAGGTGAGACCCCACACTCACAATAACAGTCTCTCTTCTTCACCTCATCCCTCTCCCCCTTCTCCCTAAATCCTCTAGGTTATATCAGCTGTTTTGGTGAACCCCTCCCGCATCTGAACTGGCTGACACAGAGGGCACAGCATGATCAGAGGTGAGAGGTCACTTGGTCGGGTCAACAGGAAGTATTATTAAAGAGATGCTTTACATTGAAATAGAGATGTAGTAGTCCCAGAGTTAATGATCCCAGGTCAGTTTATATTATACAGGATTATTAAAGAGATGTAGTAGTCCCAGAGTTAATGATCCCAGGTCAGTTTATATTATACAGGAAGTATTATTAAAGAGATGTAGTAGTCCCAGAGTTAATGATCCCAGGTCAGTTTATATTATACAGGATTATTATTAAAGAGATGTAGTAGTAAGAGATGTAAACGACTACTGCCCCGTAGCACTCACTTCCGTCATCATGAAGTGCTTTGAGAGACTAGTCAAGGACCATATCACCTCCACCCTACCTGACACCCTACACCCACTCCAATTTGCTTACCGCCCAAATAGGTCCACAGACGATGCAATCTCAACCACACTGCACACTGCCCTAACCCATCTGGACAAGAGGAATACCTATGTGAGAATGCTGTTCATCGACTACAGCTCGGCATTCAACACCATAGTACCCTCCAAGCTCGTCATCAAGCTCGAGACCCTGGGTCTCGACCCCGCCCTGTGCAACTGGGTACTGGACTTCCTGACGGGCCGCCCCCCAGGTGGTGAGGGTAGGCAACAACATCTCCTCCCCACTGATCCTCAACACTGGGGCCCCACAAGGGTGTGTTCTGAGCCCTCTCCTGTACTCCCTGTTCACCCACGACTGCGTGGCCACGCACGCCTCCAACTCAATCATCAAGTTTGCGGACGACACAACAGTGGTAGGCTTGATTACCAACAACGATGAGACAGCCTACAGGGAGGAGGTGAGGGCCCTCGGAGTGTGGTGTCAGGAAAATAACCTCACACTCAACATCAACAAAACTAAGGAGATGATTGTGGACTTCAGGAAACAGCAGAGGGAACACCCCCCTATCCACATCGATGGAACAGTAGTGGAGAGGGTAGCAAGTTGTAAGTTCCTCGGCATACACATCACAGACAAACTGAATTGGTCCACTCACACAGACAGCATCGTGAAGAAGGCACAGCAGCGCCTCTTCAACCGCAGGAGGCTGAAGAAATTTGGCTTGTCACCAAAAGCACTCACAAACTTCTACAGATGCACAATCGAGAGCATCCTGTCGGGCTGTATCACCGCCTGGTATGGCAACTGCTCCGCCCTCAACCGTAAGGCTCTCCAGAGGGTAGTGAGGTCTGCACAACGCATCACCGGGGGCAAACTACCTGCCCTCCAGGACACCTACACCACCCGATGTTACAGGAAGGCCATAGAGATCATCAAGGACATCAACCACCCGAGCCACTGCCTGTTCACCCCGCTATCATCCAGAAGGCGAGGTCAGTACAGGTGCATCAAAGCTGGGACCGAGAGACTGAAAAACAGCTTCTATCTCAAGGCCATCAGACTGTTAAAGAGCCACCACTAACATTGAGTGGCTGCTGCCAACACACTGACACTGACTCAACTCCAGCCACTTTAATAATGGGAATTGATGGGAAATGATGTAAATATATCACTAGCCACTTTAAACAATGCTACCTTATATAATGTTACTTACCCTACATGATTCATCTCATATGCATACGTATATACTGTACTCTATATCATCGACTGCATCCTTATGTAATACATGTATCACTAGCCACTTTAACTATGCCACTTTGTTTACATACTCATCTCATATGTATATACTGTACTCGATACCATCTACTGTATCTTGCCTATGCTGCTCTGTACCATCACTCATTCATATATCCTTATGTACATATTCTTTATCCCCTTACACTGTGTATAAGACAGTTTTGGAATTGTTAGTTAGATTACTTGTTGGTTATTACTGCATTGTCGGAACTAGAAGCACAAGCATTTCGCTACACTCACATTAACATCTGCTAACCATGTGTATGTGACAAATACATTTGATTTGATTTGATTTGATTTGATTTGCTTTGATTTAGTCCCAGAGTTAATGATCCAGGGTCAGTTTTGCATTTCACCTCCTGATGATTATGATGACTGACCTTTGTTAGAATAAAAAAAAAACAAGGCTTAAACATGCTCTCTCTGTTTATCCATCTGTCTCTCGTCTGCAGGTATGTTTTGATGTGAGAGAGGAAGCCAGTCCCGTCATCGCCACCTCACATTAAAGATAACCTTCGGGCCGACTGGGAGCCCAAGGCTGGTTAGGAGACATTGCTAGAGGCACTATAATTGTGATGAACTGAGAGAATATTAGGGTAGCACTGTAATTCATTAATCTTGGAACTACCCATCCCGGATCCGGGAGAATTGTCATCAACTACACTAATTAGCATAGCGCAAAGGTCAAAAAATATTACTCGAAAATATTCATGTTCATGAAATGACAAGTGAAATATAGTGAAACACAGCTTAGCCTTTTGTTAATCACCCTGTCATCTCAGATTTTGAAATGATGCTTTGCAGCCAAAGCAAGACAAGCATTTGTGTAAGTTTATCGATAGCCTAGCATAGCATTATGTCCAGCTAGCAGCAGGAAGCTTGGTCACAAAAATCAGAAAAGCAATCAAATTAACCGTTTACCTTTGATGATCTTCGGATGTTTTCACTCACGAGACTCCCAGTTAGACAGCAAATGTTCCTTTTGTTCCATAAAGATTATTTTTATACCCAAAATACCTCCTTTTGTTGGTCACGTTGTGTTGAGAAATCCAACGGAAATAGAGGTCACGACAAGGCCGGGGAAAAAATCCAAATTATGTCCATAATATCGACAGAAACGTTTTTTATAATCAATCATCAAGGTGCTTTTCAAATATCTATTCGATAATATATCAACCGGGACATTTGGCTTTTCACTAGGAGCGAGAGGAACAATGGCCGCCTTTGTCTATTACGCACAAATCACTCTGAGAGCCACCACCTGACCACTGACGCAATGATGTCGCCCCTCCATGGAAGGACCCTATCACAAACATAACAGGGCCGAGCACCTCCATGGAAGGACCCTATCACAAACGTAACAGCCCCAAGCCCCTCCATGGAAGGACCCTATCACAAACATAACAGGGCCGAGCCCCTCCATGGAAGGACCCTATCACAAACATAACAGGGCCGAGCCCCTCCATGGAAGGACCCTATCACAAACGTAACAGGGCCGAGCCCCTCCATGGAAGGACCCTATCACAAACGTAACAGGGCCAAGCCCCTCCATGGAAGGACCCTATCACAAACGTAACAGGGCCAAGCCCCTCCATGGAAGGACCCTATCACAAACGTAACAGCCCCAAGCCCCTCCATGGAAGGACCCTATCACAAACATAACAGGGCCGAGCCCCTCCATGGAAAGATAATAAATTCTCATATTACAGAGTCCTGCCTTTGTAGGATTCTGTGTTTGCATAACGTATTAGAGTCCCCTCCCTCTATATGAAAATAGCTTCCCTTGACCTTTCTTCATTATTTTCTTTTCATCGCAGAGCTCGTTCACGCCCACTAACCCTCATATCTGCTTTTGGTTAGGTTATAACGATGGTAGAACCCTTTTCACATGCTTATGTTTTACGTGTTAGTCATCAGTTATCTTGCTTCCATCTTTCGTCCTGTATCCTGCTGACCATAGTACGTCCAGCTGTCATAAATGTACTTATGGTCTTGGTTAATGTACTCTTTCAAAAGTAGAGTATAGCCTGGGTGTCATATGGTAAATGTACTTATGGTCTTGGTTAATGTACTCTTTCAAAAATAAAGTATAGCCTGGGTGTCATGTGGTAAATGTACTTATGGTCTTGGTTAATGTACTCTTTCAAAAATAGAGTATAGCCTGGGTGTCATATGGCCTGGGTGTCATCTTCTCGTAATGTGCATGTCCTCGCTTCTTCAGCCTGGCAACTAGACCTATTTATATTTAATGCTCAGCTCCAACATAAGTAGGTGTCTGTGATGTGGCTGGTTTTCCTCTTGTAGTCTGTGATTGTCTGTAGACCCTGCAACATACCTCTTGTGTCTGAGCCATTGAATTGTGACACTTTATCTCTATACTGACGTTTAGCTTGTTTGATTGCTTTGCAGAGTGATTAACTACACTTTTTATATTCTGTTAAATTCCCAGTCCCCTTGCCTCTTAAGTCAACCCCCTCCTTTTCGAAAATTCTGTAAAAAATCGCGCAACATTTCAGCGCCCTGCTACTCATGCCAGGAATATAGTATATGCATATGATTAGTATGTGTGTATAGAAAACACTCTGACGTTTCTAAAACTGGTTAAATCACGGCTGTGACTTGAACAGAGCGTGTGTTTCAGCGAAAAGCGCAAGAAAATCTGGTCACTGAAAACTGAAAAAAGTATCAATCCGCCACTTCCACCTATTGTTAAATGGAAACTAAATTACATAGGGCAGAGATTGCAATTCCTACAGCTTCCACACGATGTCGCCAGTCTCGTCATTTCCGGGGTGTTTAATTCTTGGTCAAACCAACCTGAGAGATCACTTTCCATCCGGTCTCCGACTGGAAGGTATGGAAGAGAGATTTTGGAAGATGATTTGAAATCGTGGAGCTATTGAATACACATCGCCCCGTGATCAATTTGATAGATTATTAACGTTTACTGATACCTAAAGTTGGATTACAAAGTATTTCGAAGTGTTTTGTGAAAGTTTATCGTCGACTTTTTTTAATTTAAAAAAAATGACGTAGCGTTTTCAAACGGTGTTTTTTTTCTGAATCACACAGTTTCCATAGATGGCTATTTTAGGTATATATGGACCGATTTAATCGAAAAAAAGACCCAATAGTGATGTTTATGGGGCATATAGGAGTGAGTGCCAACAAAGAAGATCTTCAAAGGTAATGAAAGTTTTATATTTTATTTATGCTATTAGGGTAGCGCCGGCTACGCGAAATCTTTTGTTTACGTAGCATTCAGGTATTTCGGGGTGTTGCATGCTCTGTTATAATAGCTTCTCATGCTTTCGCCGAAAAGCATTTTAAAAATCTGACTTGTTGCCTGGATTCACAACGAGTGTAGCTTTAATTCAGTACCCTGCATGTGTATTTTAATGAATGTTTGAGTTTTAACGAGTGCTATTAGCATGTAGCGTAGCGCATTTGCATTTCCAGATGTCTAGGTGGGACGTTTTTGTGCTTTCCATTTCGTGTGAATGCTACCATCTATCCACGGTGTCTGGTTAGGTTTAACCTCTCTAGGGTATGTGGGACTAGAGTCCCACCTGGCCAACATCCAGTGAGATTGCAGAGCGCCAAATTCAAATACAGAAATGCTCATTAAAGATATAACTATTTTCCATAGGTTTAAAGATTAACTTCTTGTGAATCCAACCACGGTGTCAGATTTAAAAAATGCTTGACGGCGAAAGCATACCTTACAATTATTTGAGAACAATAGCCCAGCAGACAAATCATTACAAACAGTAACCAGCCAAGTAGAAGAGTTACACAAGTCAGAAATAGAGATAAAATTAATCACTTACCTTTGGTGATCTTCATATGTTTGCACTCAGAAGACATTAATTTATTCAATAAATGTTATTTTGTTCGATAAAGTCTCTCTTTATATCTGAAAACCTCCGTTTTGTTCGCGCGTTTTCTTCAGTAATCCACAGGCTCAAAAGCAGTCACAACAGGCAGACAAAATATCCAAATTGTATCCGTAAAGGAAAGGCACTCTCTCGGTAGCGCGCATGAAAAAGCTCTGTGACACTGCAGGGTCCTCTCATTGAGACTGCTCTTACTCCCTCATTTATCAGACTACAGGCCTGAAACTATTTCTAAAGACCGTTGACATCTAGTGGAAGGCATAGGAACTGCAATTTGAGTTCTAAGTCAATGGATTCTGTAATGGCATTGAAATATATATCTATCTTTTTTTTTTATCCTACTTCCTGAATGGATTTTTTTCAGGTTTTCAACCGGCCAAATCAGTTCTGTTATACTCACAGACATTATTTGAACCGTGTTGGAAACTTTAGAGTGTTTGCTATCAAAATATACTACTTATATGCGTATCCTATATTCTGGGCCTGAGTAGAAGGCAGTTTAATTTCGGCATGCTTTTCATCCAAAATTCCTAATGCTGCCCCCTATCCTAGAGAAATTAATTAGTCACAGATACATCTCCTATACACTTCCTTATAAACCCAGTCACCATATCCCTGTATGCGTCGAGATTCTTTTTGCAAGCTACCCGGAACATATCCCAGTCCACATGATAGAAACAATCCTGAAGTGTGGATTCCGATTGGTCAGACCAGTGTTGAATAGTCCTTAGCAAGGACTCAAACTCCTGTTTGAGTTTCTGCCTATAGGAAGGGAGGAGCAAGATGTAGTCGTGTTCAGATTCGCTGTGAGAAGGGCAGGGGAGGATCCTTGTAAGCATTCCAGATGTTTGAATGGCAATGGTCGAGAGTCTTAGCAGGGTGAGTAGTACAGTCAATATGTTGATAGAGCTTCGGCAGCCTATCCTCAGATTTGCTTTGTTAAAATCCCCAGCTACAATAAATGCAGCCTCAGGATATGTGGTTTCCAGTTTGCATAATGTCCAGTGAAGTTCTTTGAGGGCCGTCGTGGTTTCGGCTTGAGGTGGGATTGTAAACGGCCGTGGCGATGACGTAGGAGAATTATCTTGGGAGATAATGTGGTCTGCATTTGATTGTGAGGTATTCTAGGTCGGGTAAACAAAATGACTTGAGTTCATGTACATTCCTAGAATAACACCATGAGTCATTAATCATGAAACACACCCCTCCACCCTTCTGCTTCCCGGAGAGATATTTATTCCTGTCTGCGCGACGTACTGAGAATCATGCTGGCTTTACCGGTAGAGTATCCTGAGCGAGCCATGTTTCTGTGAAACAAAGGATGTTATAAAGGATGTTACAGGCCCCGATGTCTCTCTGGAAAGAAATCCTTGCTCTGAGCTCATCAACTTTGTTATCCAAAGACTGAACATTAGGGAGTAATATACTCGGAAACAGTGGGTGGCGTGCGAGCTTCCTAAGTCGAACCAGCAGGCCGCCTCGAATGCCTCTCCTCCGTCGGAGATGTTTTGGAATAAGTTAAATTGCTATTGGGGGAGAACAAAGGATCTGCTCCAGGGAGGTCGTATTCCTGGTCGTAACGCTGTTCTGGTGAGTAACTAATATCCAACAGTTCTTCTCGGGTTCTATGTAATGACGCAAAAACATTTCCTTGAGTATATAATGTTTTTTTTTTAAATAGCACATGAAAAAAACAAGAGCTAGTCCAAGATGCTGTCATCTCAGGTCGACGTCATCTTCATGCACACTGACAGGACTCTACACACTCAAACATACGTTCACACACACACTCAAATACACAAACAAACATACGTTCACACACACACTCAAATACACAAACAAACAAATACACAAATACAAAACAAAAACACAAACACTCTGCACACCACACACTCTGCCCACACACACACTCTGCACACACACACACTCTGCACACACACACACTCTGCACACACACACACTCTGCACACACACACACACTCTGCACACACACACACTCTGCACACACACACACTCTGCACACACACACACTCTGCACACACACACACTCTGCACACACACACACTCTGCACAACACACACACTCTGCACACACCACACACTCTGCACACACAACACTCTGCACACGGAAATTACACACAACATGCACCACACACACCTCTGCACACACCCCACACTGCAACACACACTATGCACACACACACACTCTGCACACCACACACTCTGCACACACACACACTCTGCACACACACACCCTCTGCACACAACACACACTCTGCACACACACACACTCTGCACACACACACACTCTGCACACACACACACTCTGCACACACCACACACTCTGCACACACACACACTCTGCACACACACACACTCTGCACACACACACACTCTGCACACACACACACTCTGCACACAAACACACTCTGCACACACACACACTCTGCACACACACACACTCTGCACACACACACACACACTCTGCACACACACACACTCTGCACACACACACACTCTGCACACACACACACTCTGCACACACACACACTCTGCACACACACACACTCTGCACACACACACACACTCTGCACACACACACACTCTGCACACACACACACTCTGCACACACACACACTCTGCACACACACACACACTCTGCACACACACACACTCTGCACACACACACACACTCTGCACACACACACACTCTGCACACACACACACTCTGCACACACACACACTCTGCACACACACACACACTCTGCACACACACACACTCTGCACACACACACACTCTGCACACACACACACACACTATGCACACACACACACTCTGCACACACACACACTCTGCACACACACACACTCTGCACACACACACACTCTGCACACAAACACACTCTGCACACACACACACTCTGCACACACACACACTCTGCACACACACACACACACTCTGCACACACACACACACTCTGCACACACACACACTCTGCACACACACACACTCTGCACACACACACACTCTGCACACACACACACTCTGCACACACACACACTCTGCACACACACACACACTCTGCACACACACACACACTCTGCACACACACACACTCTGCACACACACACACTCTGCACACACACACACTCTGCACACACACACACTCTGCACACACACACTCTGCACACACACACACTCTGCACACACACACACTCTGCACACACACACACTCTGCACACACACACACACACTCTGCACACACACACACTCTGCACACACACACACTCTGCACACACACACACTCTGCACACACACACACTCTGCACACACACACACTCTGCACACACACACACTCTGCACACACACACACACACTATGCACACACACACACTCTGCACACACACACACTCTGCACACACACACACTCTGCACACACACACACTCTGCACACAAACACACTCTGCACACACACACACTCTGCACACACACACACTCTGCACACACACACACACACTCTGCACACACACACACTCTGCACACACACACACTCTGCACACACACACACTCTGCACACACACACACTCTGCACACACACACACTCTGCACACACACACACACTCTGCACACACACACACTCTGCACACACACACACTCTGCACACACACACACTCTGCACACACACACACACTCTGCACACACACACACTCTGCACACACACACACACTCTGCACACACACACACTCTGCACACACACACACACTCTGCACACACACACACTCTGCACACACACACACACTCTGCACACACACACACTCTGCACACACACACACTCTGCACACACACACACACACTATGCACACACACACACTCTGCACACACACACACTCTGCACACACACACACTCTGCACACACACACTCTGCACACAAACACACTCTGCACACACACACACTCTGCACACACACACACTCTGCACACACACACACACACACTCTGCACACACACACACACTCTGCACACACACACACTCTGCACACACACACACTCTGCACACACACACACTCTGCACACACACACACTCTGCACACACACACACTCTGCACACACACACACTCTGCACACACACACACTCTGCACACACACACACTCTGCACACACACACACTCTGCACACACACACACTCTGCACACACACACACTCTGCACACACACACTCTGCACACACACACACTCTGCACACACACACACTCTGCACACACACACACTCTGCACACACACACACACACACTCTGCACACACACACACTCTGCACACACACACACTCTGCACACACACACACTCTGCACACACACACACTCTGCACACACACACACTCTGCACACACACACACTCTGCACACACACACACACTGCACACACACACACTCTGCACACACACACACTCTGCACACACACACACACACTCTGCACACACACACACTCTGCACACACACACACACTCTGCACACACACACACTCTGCACACACACACACACACTCTGCACACACACACACTCTGCACACACACACACACACTCTGCACACACACACACTCTGCACACACACACACACACTCTGCACACACACACACACTCTGCACACACACACACACACTCTGCACACACACACACTCTGCACACACACACACACTCTGCACACACACACACTCTGCACACACACACACACACTCTGCACACACACACACTCTGCACACACACACACACTCTGCACACACACACACACACACTCTGCACACACACACACTCTGCACACACACACACTCTGCACACACACACACTCTGCACACACACACACTCTGCACACACACACACTCTGCACACACACACACACACTCTGCACACACACACACTCTGCACACACACACACACACTCTGCACACACACACACTCTGCACACACACACACACACTCTGCACACACACACACTCTGCACACACACACACTCTGCACACACACACACTCTGCACACACACACACTCTGCACACACAGACACTCTGCACACACACACTGCACACACACACACTCTGCACACACACACACTCTGCACACACACACACTCTGCACACACACACACACTGCACACACACACACTCTGCACACACACACACTCTGCACACACACACACACACTCTGCACACACACACACACTCTGCACACACACACACTCTGCACACACACACACACACTCTGCACACACACACACACACTCTGCACACACACACACACTCTGCACACACACACACTCTGCACACACACACACTCTGCACACACACACACTCTGCACACACACACACTCTGCACACACACACACTCTGCACACACACACACTCTGCACACACACACACTCTGCACACACACACACACTCTGCACACACACACACTCTGCACACACACACACACTCTGCACACACACACACTCTGCACACACACACACTCTGCACACACACACACTCTGCACACACACACACTCTGCACACACACACACACTGCACACACACACACACACTCTGCACACACACACACTCTGCACACACACACACACACTCTGCACACACACACACTCTGCACACACACACACACTCTGCACACACACACACTCTGCACACACACACACACACTCTGCACACACACACACACACTCTGCACACACACACACTCTGCACACACACACACACACTCTGCACACACACACACTCTGCACACACACACACACACTCTGCACACACACACACTCTGCACACACACACACACACTCTGCACACACACACACTCTGCACACACACACACACACACTCTGCACACACACACACTCTGCACACACACACACACACTCTGCACACACACACACTCTGCACACACACACACACACTCTGCACACACACACACACACTCTGCACACACACACACTCTGCACACACACACACTCTGCACACACACACACTCTGCACACACACACACTCTGCACACACACACACTCTGCACACACACACACACACACTCTGCACACACACACACTCTGCACACACACACACACTCTGCACACACACACACTCTGCACACACACACACACACTCTGCACACACACACACTCTGCACACACACACACTCTGCACACACACACACTCTGCACACACACACACTCTGCACACACACACACTCTGCACACACACACACACTGCACACACACACACTCTGCACACACACACACTCTGCACACACACACACTCTGCACACACACACACTGCACACACACACACTCTGCACACACACACACTCTGCACACACACACACACTCTGCAAACACACACACTCTGCACACACACACACTCTGCACACACACACACTCTGCACACACACACACTCTGCACACAAACACACTCTGCACACACACACACTCTGCACACACACACACTCTGCACACACACACACACACACTCTGCACACACACACACACTCTGCACACACACACACTCTGCACACACACACACTCTGCACACACACACACTCTGCACACACACACACTCTGCACACACACACACACTCTGCACACACACACACACTCTGCACACACACACACTCTGCACACACACACACTCTGCACACACACACACTCTGCACACACACACACACTCTGCACACACACACACTCTGCACACACACACACACTCTGCACACACACACACTCTGCACACACACACACACTCTGCACACACACACACTCTGCACACACACACACACTCTGCACACACACACACTCTGCACACACACACACTCTGCACACACACACACACACTATGCACACACACACACTCTGCACACACACACACTCTGCACACACACACACTCTGCACACACACACACTCTGCACACAAACACACTCTGCACACACACACACTCTGCACACACACACACTCTGCACACACACACACACACTCTGCACACACACACACACTCTGCACACACACACACTCTGCACACACACACACTCTGCACACACACACACTCTGCACACACACACACTCTGCACACACACACACACTCTGCACACACACACACTCTGCACACACACACACTCTGCACACACACACACTCTGCACACACACACACTCTGCACACACACACACTCTGCACACACACACTCTGCACACACACACACTCTGCACACACACACACTCTGCACACACACACACTCTGCACACACACACACACACTCTGCACACACACACACTCTGCACACACACACACTCTGCACACACACACACTCTGCACACACACACACTCTGCACACACACACACTCTGCACACACACACACTCTGCACACACACACACACTGCACACACACACACTCTGCACACACACACACTCTGCACACACACACACACACACTGCACACACACACACTCTGCACACACACACACACTCTGCACACACACACACTCTGCACACACACACACACACTCTGCACACACACACACTCTGCACACACACACACACACTCTGCACACACACACACTCTGCACACACACACACACACTCTGCACACACACACACTCTGCACACACACACACACACTCTGCACACACACACACTCTGCACACACACACACACACTCTGCACACACACACACTCTGCACACACACACACACACTCTGCACACACACACACTCTGCACACACACACACACACTCTGCACACACACACACACACTCTGCACACACACACACTCTGCACACACACACACTCTGCACACACACACACTCTGCACACACACACACTCTGCACACACACACACTCTGCACACACACACACACACTCTGCACACACACACACTCTGCACACACACACACACTCTGCACACACACACACTCTGCACACACACACACACTCTGCACACACACACACTCTGCACACACACACACTCTGCACACACACACACACACTATGCACACACACACACTCTGCACACACACACACTCTGCACACACACACACTCTGCACACACACACACTCTGCACACAAACACACTCTGCACACACACACACTCTGCACACACACACACTCTGCACACACACACACACACTCTGCACACACACACACACTCTGCACACACACACACTCTGCACACACACACACTCTGCACACACACACACTCTGCACACACACACACTCTGCACACACACACACACTCTGCACACACACACACTCTGCACACACACACACTCTGCACACACACACACTCTGCACACACACACACTCTGCACACACACACACTCTGCACACACACACTCTGCACACACACACACTCTGCACACACACACACTCTGCACACACACACACTCTGCACACACACACACACACTCTGCACACACACACACTCTGCACACACACACACTCTGCACACACACACACTCTGCACACACACACACTCTGCACACACACACACTCTGCACACACACACACTCTGCACACACACACACACTGCACACACACACACTCTGCACACACACACACTCTGCACACACACACACACACACTGCACACACACACACTCTGCACACACACACACACTCTGCACACACACACACTCTGCACACACACACACACACTCTGCACACACACACACTCTGCACACACACACACACACTCTGCACACACACACACTCTGCACACACACACACACACTCTGCACACACACACACTCTGCACACACACACACACACTCTGCACACACACACACTCTGCACACACACACACACACTCTGCACACACACACACTCTGCACACACACACACACACTCTGCACACACACACACTCTGCACACACACACACACACTCTGCACACACACACACACACTCTGCACACACACACACTCTGCACACACACACACTCTGCACACACACACACTCTGCACACACACACACTCTGCACACACACACACTCTGCACACACACACACACACTCTGCACACACACACACTCTGCACACACACACACACACTCTGCACACACACACACTCTGCACACACACACACACACTCTGCACACACACACACTCTGCACACACACACACTCTGCACACACACACACTCTGCACACACACACACTCTGCACACACACACACTCTGCACACACACACACACTGCACACACACACACTCTGCACACACACACACTCTGCACACACACACACTCTGCACACACACACACACTGCACACACACACACTCTGCACACACACACACTCTGCACACACACACACACTCTGCACACACACACACTCTGCACACACACACACTCTGCACACACACACACACACACACTCTGCACACACACACACACACTCTGCACACACACACACACTCTGCACACACACACACTCTGCACACACACACACTCTGCACACACACACACTCTGCACACACACACACTCTGCACACACACACACTCTGCACACACACACACACTCTGCACACACACACACTCTGCACACACACACACACTCTGCACACACACACACTCTGCACACACACACACTCTGCACACACACACACTCTGCACACACACACACTCTGCACACACACACACTCTGCACACACACACACACTGCACACACACACACACTGCACACACACACACTCTGCACACACACACACTCTGCACACACACACACACACTCTGCACACACACACACTCTGCACACACACACACACTCTGCACACACACACACTCTGCACACACACACACACACTCTGCACACACACACACTCTGCACACACACACACACACACACTCTGCACACACACACACTCTGCACACACACACACACACTCTGCACACACACACACTCTGCACACACACACACACACTCTGCACACACACACACTCTGCACACACACACACACACTCTGCACACACACACACTCTGCACACACACACACACACTCTGCACACACACACACACACTCTGCACACACACACACTCTGCACACACACACACTCTGCACACACACACACTCTGCACACACACACACTCTGCACACACACACACACACTCTGCACACACACACACACTCTGCACACACACACACTCTGCACACACACACACTCTGCACACACACACACTCTGCACACACACACACTCTGCACACACACACACACTCTGCACACACACACACACTCTGCACACACACACACTCTGCACACACACACACTCTGCACACACACACACTCTGCACACACACACACACTCTGCACACACACACACTCTGCACACACACACACACTCTGCACACACACACACTCTGCACACACACACACACTCTGCACACACACACACTCTGCACACACACACACACTCTGCACACACACACACTCTGCACACACACACACACTCTGCACACACACACACACACTATGCACACACACACACTCTGCACACACACACACTCTGCACACACACACACTCTGCACACACACACACTCTGCACACAAACACACTCTGCACACACACACACTCTGCACACACACACACTCTGCACACACACACACACACTCTGCACACACACACACACTCTGCACACACACACACTCTGCACACACACACACTCTGCACACACACACACTCTGCACACACACACACTCTGCACACACACACACTCTGCACACACACACACTCTGCACACACACACACTCTGCACACACACACACTCTGCACACACACACACTCTGCACACACACACACTCTGCACACACACACTCTGCACACACACACACTCTGCACACACACACACTCTGCACACACACACACTCTGCACACACACACACACACTCTGCACACACACACACTCTGCACACACACACACTCTGCACACACACACACTCTGCACACACACACACTCTGCACACACACACACTCTGCACACACACACACTCTGCACACACACACACACTGCACACACACACACTCTGCACACACACACACTCTGCACACACACACACACACACTGCACACACACACACTCTGCACACACACACACACTCTGCACACACACACACTCTGCACACACACACACACACTCTGCACACACACACACTCTGCACACACACACACACACTCTGCACACACACACACTCTGCACACACACACACACACTCTGCACACACACACACTCTGCACACACACACACACACTCTGCACACACACACACTCTGCACACACACACACACACTCTGCACACACACACACTCTGCACACACACACACACACTCTGCACACACACACACTCTGCACACACACACACACACTCTGCACACACACACACACTCTGCACACACACACACTCTGCACACACACACACTCTGCACACACACACACTCTGCACACACACACACTCTGCACACACACACACTCTGCACACACACACACACACTCTGCACACACACACACTCTGCACACACACACACACTCTGCACACACACACACTCTGCACACACACACACACTCTGCACACACACACACTCTGCACACACACACACTCTGCACACACACACACACACTATGCACACACACACACTCTGCACACACACACACTCTGCACACACACACACTCTGCACACACACACACTCTGCACACAAACACACTCTGCACACACACACACTCTGCACACACACACACTCTGCACACACACACACACACTCTGCACACACACACACACTCTGCACACACACACACTCTGCACACACACACACTCTGCACACACACACACTCTGCACACACACACACTCTGCACACACACACACACTCTGCACACACACACACTCTGCACACACACACACTCTGCACACACACACACTCTGCACACACACACACTCTGCACACACACACACTCTGCACACACACACTCTGCACACACACACACTCTGCACACACACACACTCTGCACACACACACACTCTGCACACACACACACACTCTGCACACACACACACTCTGCACACACACACACTCTGCACACACACACACTCTGCACACACACACACTCTGCACACACACACACTCTGCACACACACACACTCTGCACACACACACACACTGCACACACACACACTCTGCACACACACACACTCTGCACACACACACACACACACTGCACACACACACACTCTGCACACACACACACACTCTGCACACACACACACTCTGCACACACACACACACACTCTGCACACACACACACTCTGCACACACACACACACACTCTGCACACACACACACTCTGCACACACACACACACACTCTGCACACACACACACTCTGCACACACACACACACACTCTGCACACACACACACTCTGCACACACACACACACACTCTGCACACACACACACTCTGCACACACACACACACACTCTGCACACACACACACTCTGCACACACACACACACACTCTGCACACACACACACACACTCTGCACACACACACACTCTGCACACACACACACTCTGCACACACACACACTCTGCACACACACACACTCTGCACACACACACACTCTGCACACACACACACACACTCTGCACACACACACACTCTGCACACACACACACACACTCTGCACACACACACACTCTGCACACACACACACACACTCTGCACACACACACACTCTGCACACACACACACTCTGCACACACACACACTCTGCACACACACACACTCTGCACACACACACACTCTGCACACACACACACACTGCACACACACACACTCTGCACACACACACACTCTGCACACACACACACTCTGCACACACACACACACTGCACACACACACACTCTGCACACACACACACTCTGCACACACACACACACTCTGCACACACACACACTCTGCACACACACACACTCTGCACACACACACACACACACACTCTGCACACACACACACACACTCTGCACACACACACACACTCTGCACACACACACACTCTGCACACACACACACTCTGCACACACACACACTCTGCACACACACACACTCTGCACACACACACACTCTGCACACACACACACACTCTGCACACACACACACTCTGCACACACACACACACTCTGCACACACACACACTCTGCACACACACACACTCTGCACACACACACACTCTGCACACACACACACTCTGCACACACACACACTCTGCACACACACACACTCTGCACACACACACACACTGCACACACACACACTCTGCACACACACACACTCTGCACACACACACACACACACTCTGCACACACACACACTCTGCACACACACACACACTCTGCACACACACACACTCTGCACACACACACACACACTCTGCACACACACACACTCTGCACACACACACACACACACACTCTGCACACACACACACTCTGCACACACACACACACTCTGCACACACACACACTCTGCACACACACACACACACTCTGCACACACACACACTCTGCACACACACACACACACTCTGCACACACACACACTCTGCACACACACACACACACTCTGCACACACACACACACACTCTGCACACACACACACTCTGCACACACACACACTCTGCACACACACACACTCTGCACACACACACACTCTGCACACACACACACACACTCTGCACACACACACACTCTGCACACACACACACACACTCTGCACACACACACACTCTGCACACACACACACACACTCTGCACACACACACACTCTGCACACACACACACTCTGCACACACACACACTCTGCACACACACACACTCTGCACACACACACACTCTGCACACACACACACACTGCACACACACACACTCTGCACACACACACACTCTGCACACACACACACTCTGCACACACACACACACTTGCACACACACACACTCTGCACACCACACACACACTCTGCACACACACACACTCCTGCACACACACACCACACTCTGCACACACACACACTCTGCACACACACACACACTCTGCACACACACACACACACTCTGCACACACACACACTCTGCACACACCACAACACTCCTGCCCACACACACTTGCACACACACCACCTGCACACACACACACACACTCTGCACACACACACTCTGCACCCACACCTGCACACACACACACTCTGCACACACACACACACTCTGCACACACACACACTCTGCACACACACACTCTGTCACACACACCACACTCTGCACACAAACACTCTGCACACACACACATCTGCAACGACACCACACTCTGCACACACACACACTCTGCACACACACACACTCTGCACACACACACACTCTGCACAGAGCACACACACTCTGCACACACACACACACGCTCACAAACACACCTGCCACACACACACTCTCACACACACACACTCTGCACACACACACACTCTGCACACACACACACTCTGCACACACACACACTCTGCACCACACACACACTCTGCACCACACACACTCATGCACCACACACTCTGCACACACACTTGCACACACACACACTCTGCACACACACACACACACTCTGCACACACACACACTCTGCACACACACACACTCTGCACACACACACACTCTGCACACACACACACTCTGCACACACACACACTCTGCACACACACACACTCTGCACACACACATACTCTGCACACACACACACTCTGCACACACACACACTCTGCACACACACACACTCTGCACACACACACACTCTGCACACACACACACTCTGCACACACACACTCTCTGCACACACACACACTCTGCACACACACACACTCTGCACACACACACACTCTGCACACACACACACTCTGCACACACACACACTCTGCACACACACACACTCTGCACACACACACACTCTGCACACACACACACACTCTGCACACACACACACTCTGCACACACACACACTCTGCACACACACACACTCTGCATACACACACACACTCTGCAACACACACACACTCTGCACACCACACACACTCTGCATACACACACACACTCTGCACACACACACACTCTGCACACACACACACTCTGCACACACACACACTCTGCACACACACACACTCTGCACACACACACACTCTGCACACACACACACTCTGCACCAACACACACTCTGCACACACACACTCTGCACACACACACACTCTGCACACACACACACTCTGCACACACACTCTGCACACACACACACACACTCTGCACACACACACACACACACTCTGCACACACACACACTCTGCACACACATTCACACATACTCTACACACTCACACACACTGTCACGCTGACTCTTCACACTCGCGCATCCCCTCAAATAAAATCTTAATTCATGCTCTCTGTTTATCACATATGCCTAGTCCCCAATACATGTCTATTGAGCCTGTATATAGATGACATACTTTCTCAGAGAGAGAGAGAGAGAGGACAGAGGAACCAGACACCTATACATAGAGAACAAAACAACCATAATCTGCTCCTTCAGTATTGTACAAAACCCTAATAGAATCCAGACAGACTCTCAGAACATAAATGAAGCAATAGATCAGACACCAACTGACTGAAATTGAGGAATCCGTTTGGTTCAAATTGGACTCCCCTAAATCAAACCATAAGGAGAAGAATTGGCTTTCCAAAAGTGTGACCTGTGTAGGAATCCCTTTGAAAAGCTGTATAGAAATACTACATTGAATTCCAAACAAAAAGAAAATCATGAAAAACTTAAAAAAATTAATTTAAACTTATGTGGGAGGAAAAAACATATGTCATCAAATCGACACAAAGAACAAAATGTGCCGTCGACAAACAAACAAACAGATTTATTTTCCCAGTGGGAGTAAAACAGATGGACAACCTCAGATCAACTCTATTTAATACTGAACAAGAATGTAAATGCAACATCTAAAAATTAAAAAATATGTATTTTACTGAGTTACAGTTCAGGAAATCAGTCAATTAAAAAGAGGTAATCTGATCTATGGATTTAACATCACTGGGAAAACAGATATGCATCTGTTGGTTACAGATACCTTAAAAAAAGGCTGTGGATCAGAAAACCAGTCAGTATCTGATGTGACCATTTACCTCATGAAAACCAGTCAGTATCTGGTGTGACCCCCATTTACCTCATGAAAACCAGTCAGTATCTGGTGTGACCATTTACCTCATGAAAACCAGTCAGTCTGGTGTGACCATTTACCTCATGAAAACCAGTCAGTATCTGGTGTGACCCCCATTTACCTCATGAAAACCAGTCAGTATCTGGTGTGACCCCCATTTACCTCATGAAAACCAGTCAGTATCTGGTGAGACCCCCATTTACCTCATGAAAACCAGTCAGTATCTGGTGTGACCACCATTTACCTCATGAAAACCAGTCAGTATCTGGTGTGACCATTTACCTCATGAAAACCAGTCAGTATCTGGTGTGACCCCCATTTACCTCATGAAAACCAGTCAGTATCTGGTGTGACCATTTACCTCATGAAAACCAGTCAGTATCTGGTGTGACCCCCATTTACCTCATGAAAACCAGTCAGTATCTGGTGTGACCATTTACCTCATGAAAACCAGTCAGTGTCTGGTGTGGCCATTTACCTCATGAAAACCAGTCAGTATCTGGTGTGACCCCCATTTACCTCATGAAAACCAGTCAGTATCTGGTGTGACCCCCATTTACCTCATGAAAACCAGTCAGTATCTGGTGTGACCACCATTTACCTCATGAAAACCAGTCAGTATCTGGTGTGACCCCCATTTACCTCATGAAAACCAGTCAGTATCTGTTGTGACCCCCATTTACCTCATGAAAACCAGTCGGTATCTGGTGTGACCATTTACCTCATGAAAACCAGTCAGTCTGGTGTGACCATTTACCTCATGAAAACCAGTCAGTATCTGGTGTGACCCCCATTTACCTCATGAAAACCAGTCAGTATCTGGTGTGACCCCCATTTACCTCATGAAAACCAGTCAGTATCTGGTGTGACCACCATTTACCTCATGAAAACCAGTCAGTATCTGGTGTGACTCCCATTTACCTCATGAAAACCAGTCAGTATCTGGTGTGACCATTTACCTCATGAAAACCAGTCAGTATCTGGTGTGACTCCCATTTACCTCATGAAAACCAGTCAGTATCTGGTGTGACCATTTACCTCATGAAAACCAGTCAGTATCTGGTGTGACCCCCATTTACCTCATGAAAATCAGTCAGTATCTGGTGTGACCATTTACCTCATGAAAACCAGTCAGTATCTGGTGTGACCCCCATTTACCTCATGAAAACCAGTCAGTATCTGGTGTGACCCCCATTTACCTCATGAAAACCAGTCAGTATCTGGTGTGACCATTTACCTCATGAAAACCAGTCAGTGTCTGGTGTGGCCATTTACCTCATGAAAACCAGTCAGTATCTGGTGTGACCCCCATTTACCTCATGAAAACCAGTCAGTATCTGATGTGACCCCCATTTACCTCATGAAAACCAGTCAGTATCTGGTGTGACCACCATTTACCCTCATGCAGCACGATACATCTCCTTCCCAGAACATAGAGAACCAGACAACCAGGCCCACTCTTCTTCAATGGCTGTGAGAAGTTGTTGGATATTTGGTGGGAACTGGAACACCCTGTCATTCACGTCGATCCAGAGCATCCCAAACAGGCTCAATGGGTGACAAGTCTGGTGAGTATGCAGGAATTGCGTTCAGACCCTTGCAACGTAAGGCTGTGCATTATCATGCTGAAACAGGAGGTGATGGAGGTGGATTAATGGCACGACAACAGGCCTCGGGATCTCGTCGCGATATCTCTGTGCATTCAAATACCCATGTATAAAATGCAATAGTGTTCATTGTCTGTAGCTTATGCCTGCCCATACTATAACCCCACCACCACCATGGGGCACTCTGTTCACAACATTGACATCAGCAAACCGCTCACCCACACAATGCCATCTGTCCGGTACAGTTGAACAGGGATTCATCCGTGAAGAGCACACTTCTCCAGCGAGGCCAGTGGCCATCGAAGGTGAACATTTACCCACTGAAGTCGGTTACGACACCGAACTGCAGTCATCTCAAGACCCTGGTGAGGACAAACGAGCTTCCCAGAGATGGTTTCTGACAGTTTGTGCAGAAATTCTTTGGTTGTGCAAAACCCACAGTTTAATCAGCTGTCCAGCAGATGATCCTGCAGATGAAGAAGCCAGATGTGGAGGTCCTGGGCTGGCATTGTTACACGTGGTCTGCAGTTGTGAGTCTAGCTGGATGTACTGCCAAATTCTCTAAAACAACGTACAAGGTGGCTTATGGTAGAGAAAATAACATTAAATTATCTGGTAGAGAGCAATAGCTCTGGTGGACATTCCTGCTGTCAGCATGACAATTGCACGCTCCTTCAAAACTTGAGACATTGGTGGCATTGTGTTGTGTGACAAAACTGCATATTTTAGAGTGGCCTTATATTGTCCCCAGCACAAGGTGCACCTGTGTAATGATCATTAAATCAGCTTCTTGATATGGCTGTCAGGTGGATAGATGATCTTGGCAAAGGAGAAATGCTCACTAACAGGGATGTAAACACATTTGTACACAACATTTTAGAGAAATAAGCTTTTTTGTGCATATGGGACATTTCTGGGATATTTTATTTCCACTCATGAAACATGGGACCAAGACTTTACACGTTGTGTGTGAGGTCCACTTGCAAAACAAGATTACACCGAATGGGACACACACCCAATGGGACACACACACAATGGGACACACACCCAATGGGACACACACCCCATGGGACACACACCCAATTGTACACACCCAATCGGACACACACCCAACGTAGACACACACCCAATGGGACACACACCCAATGGGACACACACCCAATGGGACACACCCAATGGTACACACCCAATGGGACACACACCCAATGGGACGGACACCCCATGGGACACACACCTCATGGGACACACACCCAATGGGACACACACACAATGGGACACACACCCAATGGGACACACGCCCAATGGGACAAACAACAATGGTACACACACCTAATGGGACACACAACCAATGGGACGCACACCTAATGGGACACACAACAATGGGACAAACAACAATGGGACACACACACAATGGGACACACACCCCACACACCCAATGGGACACACACCCCACACACCCAATGGGACACACGCCCCACACACCCAATGGGACACACGCCCCACACACCCAATGGGACACACCCCCCACACACCCAATGGGACACACCCCCCACACACCCAATGGGGCACACCCCCCACACACCCAATGGGGCACACCCCCCACACACCCAATGGGACACACCCCCCACACACCCAATGGGGCACACCCCCCACACACCCAATGGGACACACCCCCCACACACCCAATGGGACACACCCCCCACACACCCAATGGGACACACCCCCCACACACCCATTGGGACACACACCCCACACACCCATTGGGACACACCCCCCACACACCCAATGGGACACACCCCCCACACACCCAATGGGACACACCCCCCACACACCCATTGGGACACACCCAATGGGACACACCCCCCACACACCCATTGGGACACACCCCCCAGAGTTCTGTAAGATTCTCCTACATTTCCAGAGGAAATTATTATTATTGTATTATTATGATTATTATTCATTATTCTACAATGTAGAAAATAGTCAAAATAAAGAAAAACCCGTGAATGAGTAGGTGTATCCAAACTTTTGACTCTGTACTGTACATTGTTACGTCATGCCAATAACGCAATCTAAATCGATTTGAACTGAGAGAGCGAGAGAGAAAGAAAGAAAGAATTAACACAGCTAACGAGAGTGAGAACGAGGGAGAGACAGAGCGAGAGAGAGAGAGAGGGAGAGAGAGTGAGAGAGAACAAAATCAGCTAACTAGAGAAGTCTGAGTGTCAGAGGTGTGAGTGGTAACCAAAATAGATCTGTATGTAAGACCATCACTCTGGAAATCAGTCCACTGATAAACCACCTCTCTGGGCATCTCACCATGCCACCATACCTAGCTGGGCATCTCACCATGCCACCCCACCTAGCTGGGCATCTCACCATGCCACCCCACCTAGCTGGGCATCTCACCATCAGTCTTGCACCTAGCTGCGCATCTCACCATGCCACCCCACTTTTCTGGGCATCTCACCATGCCACCGCACCTAGCTGGGCATCTGACCATGCCACCATACCTAGCTGGGCATCTCACCATGACACAACACCTAGCAGGGCATCTCACCATGCCACCACACCTATCTGGTTATCTCACCATGACACAACAACTATCTGGGCATCTCACCATGCCACCGCACCTAGCTGGGCATCTCACTATGCCACCACACCTAGCTGGGCATCTCACCATGCCACCACACCTAGCAGGGCATCTCACCATGCCACCACACCACTGGCACCTAGCTGGGCATCTCACCATGCCACCACACCTAGCTGGGCATCTCACCACACCACCCCACCTAGCTGGGCATCTCGCCATGCCACTACACCTAGCTTGGCATTTCACCATGCCACCCCACCTAGCTGGGCATCTCACCATCAGTCTTGCACCTACCTGCGCATCTCACCATGCCACCCCACTTTTCTGGGCATCTCACCATGCCACCGCACCTAGCTGGGCATCTCAGCATGCCACCACCCCTAGCTGGGCATCTCACCACGCCACCCCACCTTGCTGGGCATCTCACCATGCCACCACACCTAGCTGGGCATCTCACCATGCCACCACACCTCTCTGGGCATCTCACGATGCCACCACACCTAGCAGGGCATCTCACCATGCCACCACACCTATCTGGTTATCTCACCATGACACAACAACTATCTGGGCATCTCACCATGCCACCGCACCTAGCTGGGCATCTCACTATGCCACCACACCTAGCTGGGCATCTTACCATGCCACCACACCTAGCAGGGCATCTCACCATGCCACCACACCACTGGCACCTAGCTGGGCATCTCGCCATGCCACCACACCTAGCTTGGCATTTCACCATGCCACCCCACATAGCTGGGCATCTCACCATCAGTCTTGCACCTAGCTGCGCATCTCACCATGCCACCCCACTTTTCTGGGCATCTCACCATGCCACCGCACCTAGCTGGGCATCTCAGCATGCCACCACCCCTAGCTGGGCATCTCACCACGCCACCCCACCTTGCTGGGCATCTCACCATGCCACCACACCTAGCTGGGCATCTCACCATGCCACCACACCTCTCTGGGCATCTCACCATGCCACCGCACCTAGCTGGGCATCTCACCATGCCACCACACCTAGCTGGGCATCTCACCATGCCACCACACCTCTCTGGGCATCTCACGATGCCACCACACCTAGCTGGGCATCTCACCATGCCACCACACCTAGCTGGGCATCTCACCATGACACAACACCTAGCAGGGCATCTCACCATGATACAACACCTAGCTGTTTATCTCACCATGACACAACACCTAGCTAGCTGGGCATCTCACCATGCCACCACACCTCTCTGGGCATCTCACCATGCCACCACACCTAGCTGGGCATCTCACCATGCCACCACACCTAGCTGGGCATCTCACCATGCCACCACACCTAGCTGGGCATCTCACTGCAGCACTGACACACTGACACACTGACACCTCTCTGAGCATCTCACTGCAGCACTGACATACTGACACCTCTCTGGGCAGCTCACTGCAGCACTGACACACTGACACCTCTCTGGGCATCTCACTGCAGCACTGACACACTGGCACCTGTCTTTCATTTCCAATTGGGGAAAAGTTGGCTGCAATCCTAATCGGAGAAAGAGAGAACAAAGTAGGGGAAGTGGCTAAACGGCACAACGATCTTGGCGTTTCTCTCTCAACGTGATTTATGACTGAGTATTTCACTACATTTCTTTGGAGATAATAGGAACATACAGCAATACATCTGAAAATGTCAGGCAATTTTGTTATCACCTTGTTGGGGTGTCAGAATACATTATCTGTAGTTGAGAGGGAGTTGGAGCGAGAGGGGGGAGAGACAAAGAGAGAGGGGGGGGGGAAACAGAGAGAGAGAGAGAGAGAGAAAGGGAGAGAGAGAGGGGGAGAGAGTGACACAGAGAGAGAGAGAGAGAGACAGAGAGAGAGAAAGAGAGAGAAAGGGAGAGAGAGAGGGGGAGAAAAAGTGACAGAAAGAGACGAAGCGAAATAGAGAGAGGGAGAGTGAATGAGAGAGAGTGAAAGAGAGGGAGAGAGAGAAAGGAACAGAGAGACAGAGACGGAGAGAGACAGGAACAGAGAGAGAGAGGGAGAGAGAGACAGGAACAGAGATAGAGAGGGAGAGAGAGAGGGAAAGAGAGAGAGAGAGAGAGAGAGAGAGAGAGAGAGAGAGAGAGAGAGAGGGAAAGAGAGAGAGAGAGAGAGAGAGAGGGAGAGAGAGATATTGTTTATTTCACAAACAATATTGCTTGTGGTACCAGGTTAACATCCCAGGGTACCTTGCATTACAATCAACCCCTATCCTGTACATAGATCACTACTGTTGACCAGGGCCCATTGTAGTGCAATTTGGGATGCAGAACAGAATCAGCCCTCATCTCTCTAAAAAAGAAATTGCCTAGATTATTACCACGTTACAATATTCAATGATCTCATGTCTAACAGACCTGATCTCATATCTAACAGACCTGATCTCATATCTAACAGACCTGATCTCATATCTAACAGACCTGATCTCATATCTCTGTGGTCAAAACAGACCTGATCTCATATCTAACAGACCTGATCTCATATATACAGACCTGATCTCATATCTGACAGACCTGATCTCATATCTGACAGACCTGATCTCATATCTCTGTGGTCAAAACAGACCTGATCTCATATCTAACAGACCTGATCTCACATCTGACAGACCTGATCTCATATCTCTGGAGTCAAAACAGACCTGATCTCATATCTGACAGACCAGATCTCAAATCTGACAGACCTGATCTCAAATCTGACAGACCTGAACTCATATCTAACAGACCTGATCTCATATCTGACAACCCTGATCTCATATCTGACAGACCTGATCTCATATCTGACAGACCAGATCTCAAATCCTACAGACCTGATCTCAAATCTGACAGACCTGATCTCAAATCTAACAGACCTGATCTCATATCTAACAAACCTGATCTCATATCTCCGGGGTCAAAACAGACCTGATATCATATCTGACAGACCTGATCTCATATCTAACAGACCTGATCTCATATCTACACGGACCTGATCTCATATCTACACGGACCTGATCTCATATCTAACAGACCTGATCTCATATCTAAAAGACAGGATCTCATATCTCCGTGGTCAAAACAGACCTGATATCATATCTGACAGACCTGATCTCATATCTAACAGACCTGATCTCATATCTACACGGACCTGATCTCATATCTACACGGACCTGATCTCATATCTAACAGACCTGATCTCATATCTAAAAGACAGGATCTCATATCTCCGTGGTCAAAACAGACCTGATCTCATATCTGACAGACCTGATTTCATATCTGACAGACCTGATCTCATATCTAACAGACCTGATCTCATATCTCCAGGGTCAAAACAGACCTGATCTCATATCTAACAGACCTGATCTCATATCTAACAGACCTTATCTCAAATCTCCATGGTCAAAACAGACCTGATCTCATATCTAACAGACCCGATCTCATATCTGACAGACCTGATCTCATATCTAACAGACCTGATCTCATATGTCTGGGGTATAAACAGACCTGATCTCATATCTAACAGACGTGATCTCATATCTCTGGGGTCTAAACAGACATGATCTCATATCTGACAGACCTGATCTCATATCTCTGGGGTCAAAACAGACCTGATCTCATATCTGACAGAACTGATCTCATATCTAACAGACCTGATCTCATATCTAACAGACCTGATCTCATATCTCTGTGGTCAAAACAGACCTGATCACATATCTAACAGACCTGATCTAATATATAACAGACCTGATCTCATATCTAAAAGACAGGATCTCATATCTCCGTGGTCAAAAAAGGCCTGATCTCATATCTGACAGACCTGATCTCATATCTAACAGACCTGATCTCATATCTAACAGACCTGATCTCATATCTGACAGACCAGATCTCAAATCTGACAGACCTGATCTCAAATCTGACAGACCTGATCTCATATCTAACAGACCTGATCTCATATCTAACAGACCTGATCTCAAATCTCCATGGTCAAAACAGACCTGATCTCATATCTAACAGACCTGATCTCATATCTAACAGACCTGATCTTATATCTGACAGACCTGATATCATATCTAACAGACCTGATCTCATATCTAACAGACCTGATCTCATATCTGACAGACCTGATCTCATATCTGACAGACCTTATCTCATATCTGACAGAACTGATCTCATATCTGACAAACCTATCTCATATCTAACAGTCCTGATCTCATATCTCTGTGGTCAAAACAGACCTGATCTCATATCTAACAGCCCTGATCTCATATCTAACAGACCTGATCTCAAATCTCCATGGTCAAAACAGACCTGATCTCATATCTAACAGACCTGATCTCATATCTAACAGACCTGATCTCATATCTAACAGACCTGATCTCATATGTCTGGGGTATAAACAGACCTGATCTCATATCTAACAGACGTGATCTCTTATCTCTGGGGTCTAAACAGACATGATCTCATATCTGGCAGACCTGATCTCATATCTCTGGGGTCAAAACAGACCTGATCTCATATCTGACAGAACTGATCTCATATCTAACAGACCTGATCTCATATCTAACAGACCTGATCTCATATCTCTGTGGTCAAAACAGACCTGATCTCATATCTAACAGACCTGATCTAATATATAACAGACCTGATCTCATATCTAAAAGACAGGATCTCATATCTCCGTGGTCAAAAAAGGCCTGATCTCATATCTGACAGACCTGATCTCATATCTGACAGACCTGATCTCATATCTAACAGACCTGATCTCATATCTAACATATCTGATCTCATATCTAACAGACCTGATCTCATATCTAACAGACCTGATCTCATATCTAACAGAACTGATCTCATATCTGACAGACCTGATCTCATACCTAACAGACCTGATGTCATATCTAACAGACCTGATCTCATTCTCTGACAGACCTGATCTCATATCTGACAGACCTTATCTCATATCTGAAAAACCTATCTCATATCTAACAGTCCTGATCTCATATCTCTGTGGTCAAAACAGACCTGATCTCATATCTAACAGCCCTGATCTCATATCTGACAGACCTGATCTCATATCTCTGGGGTCAAAACAGTCCTGATCTCAAATCTGACAGACCCGATCTCATATCTAACAGACCTGATCTCATATCTAACAGACCTGATCTCATATCTAACAGACCTGATCTCATATCTCCAGGGTCAAAACAGACCTGATCTCATATCCTTCAGACATGATCTCATATCTGACAGACCAGATCTCAAATCTGACAGACCTGATCTCATATCTGACAGACCAGATCTCAAATCCTACAGACCTGATCTCATATCTGACAGACCTGATCTCAAATCTAACAGACCTGATCTCATATCTAACAGACCTGATCTCATATCTCCAGGGTCAAAACAGACCCGATCTCATATCTGACAGACCTGATCTCATATCTAACAGACCTGATCTCATATCTACACGGACCTGATCTCATATCTAACAGACCTGATCTCATACCTAAAAGACCGGATCTCATATCTCCGTGGTCAAAACAGACCTGATCTCATATCTGACAGACCTGATCTCATATCTGACAGACCTGATCTCATATCTAACAGACCTGATCTCATATCTCCAGGGTCAAAACAGACCTGATCTCATATCTGACAGACCTGATCTCATATCTAACAGACCTGATCTCATATCTAACAGACCTGATCTCAAATCTCCATGGTCAAAACAGACCTGATCTCATATCTAACAGACCTGATCTCGTATCTAACAAACCTGATCTCATATCTAACAGACCTGATCTCATATGATTGGGGTATAAACAGACCTGATCTCATATCTAACAGACGTGATCTCATATCTCTGGGGTCTAAACAGACATGATCTCATATCTGACAGACCTGATCTAATATATGACAGACCTGATCTCATATCTAAAAGACAGGATCGCATATCTCCGTGGTCAAAAAAGGCCTGATCTCATATCTGACAGACCTGATCTCATATCTAACAGACCTGATCTCATATCTAACAGACCTGATCTCATATCTCCAGGGTCAAAACAGACCCGATCTCATATCTGACAGACCTGATCTCATATCTAACAGACCCGATCTCATATCTACACGGACCTGATCTCATATCTAACAGACCTGATCTCATACCTAAAAGACCGGATCTCATATCTCCGTGGTCAAAACAGACCTGATCTCATATCTGACAGACCTGATCTCATATCTGACAGACCTGATCTCATATCTAACAGACCTGATCTCATATCTCCAGGGTCAAAACAGACCTGATCTCAAATCTGACAGACCTGATCTCATATCTGACAGACCAGATCTCAAATCCTACAGACCTGATCTCATATCTGACAGACCTGATCTCAAATCTAACAGACCTGATCTCATATCTAACAGACCTGATCTCATATCTCCAGGGTCAAAACAGACCCGATCTCATATCTGACAGACCTGATCTCATATCTAACAGACCTGATCTCATATCTACACGGACCTGATCTCATATCTAACAGACCTGATCTCATACCTAAAAGACCGGATCTCATATCTCCGTGGTCAAAACAGACCTGATCTCATATCTGACAGACCTGATCTCATATCTGACAGACCTGATCTCATATCTAACAGACCTGATCTCATATCTCCAGGGTCAAAACAGACCTGATCTCATATCTGACAGACCTGATCTCATATCTAACAGCCCTGATCTCATATCTAACAGACCTGATCTCAAATCTCCATGGTCAAAACAGACCTGATCTCATATCTAACAGACCTGATCTCATATCTAACAGACCTGATCTCATATCTAACAGACCTGATCTCATATGACTGGGGTATAAACAGACCTGATCTCATATCTAACAGACGTGATCTCATATCTCTGGGGTCTAAACAGACATGATCTCATATCTGGCAGACCTGATCTCATATCTCTGGGGTCAAAACAGACCTGATCTCATATCTGACAGAACTGATCTCATATCTAACAGACCTGATCTCATATCTAACAGACCTGATCTCATATCTCTGTGGTCAAAACAGACCTGATCTCATATCTAACAGACCTGATCTAATATATAACAGACCTGATCTCATATCTAAAAGACAGGATCTCATATCTCCGTGGTCAAAAAAGGCCTGATCTCATATCTGACAGACCTGATCTCATATCTGACAGACCTGATCTCATATCTAACAGACCTGATCTCATATCTAACAGACCTGATCTCATATCTAACAGAACTGATCTCATATCTGACAGACCTGATCTCATACCTAACAGACCTGATGTCATATCTAACAGACCTGATCTCATTCTCTGACAGACCTGATCTCATATCTGACAGACCTTATCTCATATCTGAAAAACCTATCTCATATCTAACAGTCCTGATCTCATATCTCTGTGGTCAAAACAGTCCTGATCTCATATCTCTGTGGTCAAAACAGACCTGATCTCATATCTAACAGCCCTGATCTCATATCTGACAGACCTGATCTCATATCTCTGGGGTCAAAACAGACCTGATCTCATATCTGACAGACCTGATGTCATATCTGACAGACCAGATCTCAAATCTGACAGACCTGATCTCAAATCTGACAGACCTGATCTCATATCTAACAGACCTGATCTCATATCTAACAGACCTGATCTCATATCTCCAGGGTCAAAACAGACCTGATCTCATATCCTTCAGACCTGATCTCATATCTGACAGACCAGATCTCAAATCTGACAGACCTGATCTCATATCTGACAGACCAGATCTCAAATCCTACAGACCTGATCTCATATCTGACAGACCTGATCTCAAATCGAACAGACCTGATCTCATATCTAACAGACCTGATCTCATATCTCCAGGGTCAAAACAGACCCGATCTCATATCTGACAGACCTGATCTCATATCTAACAGACCTGATCTCATATCTCCAGGGTCAAAACAGACCCGATCTCATATCTAACAGACCTGATCTCATATCTAACAGACCTGATCTCATATGACTGGGGTATAAACAGACCTGATCTCATATCTAACAGACGTGATCTCATATCTCTGGGGTCTAAACAGACATGATCTCATATCTGGCAGACCTGATCTCATATCTCTGGGGTCAAAACAGACCTGATCTCATATCTGACAGAACTGATCTCATATCTAACAGACCTGATCTCATATCTAACAGACCTGATCTCATATCTCTGTGGTCAAAACAGACCTGATCTCATATCTAACAGACCTGATCTAATATATAACAGACCTGATCTCATATCTAAAAGACAGGATCTCATATCTCCGTGGTCAAAAAAGGCCTGATCTCATATCTGACAGACCTGATCTCATATCTGACAGACCTGATCTCATATCTAACAGACCTGATCTCATATCTAACAGACCTGATCTCATATCTAACAGAACTGATCTCATATCTGACAGACCTGATCTCATACCTAACAGACCTGATGTCATATCTAACAGACCTGATCTCATTCTCTGACAGACCTGATCTCATATCTGACAGACCTTATCTCATATCTGAAAAACCTATCTCATATCTAACAGTCCTGATCTCATATCTCTGTGGTCAAAACAGACCTGATCTCATATCTAACAGCCCTGATCTCATATCTGACAGACCTGATCTCATATCTCTGGGGTCAAAACAGACCTGATCTCATATCTGACAGACCTGATGTCATATCTGACAGACCAGATCTCAAATCTGACAGACCTGATCTCAAATCTGACAGACCTGATCTCATATCTAACAGACCTGATCTCATATCTAACAGACCTGATCTCATATCTCCAGGGTCAAAACAGACCTGATCTCATATCCTTCAGACCTGATCTCATATCTGACAGACCAGATCTCAAATCTGACAGACCTGATCTCATATCTGACAGACCAGATCTCAAATCCTACAGACCTGATCTCATATCTGACAGACCTGATCTCAAATCGAACAGACCTGATCTCATATCTAACAGACCTGATCTCATATCTCCAGGGTCAAAACAGACCCGATCTCATATCTGACAGACCTGATCTCATATCTAACAGACCTGATCTCATATCTACACGGACCTGATCTCATATCTAACAGACCTGATCTCATACCTAAAAGACCGGATCTCATATCTCCGTGGTCAAAACAGACCTGATCTCATATCTGACAGACCTGATCTCATATCTGACAGACCTGATCTCATATCTAACAGACCTGATCTCATATCTCCAGGGTCAAAACAGACCTGATCTCATATCTGACAGACCTGATCTCATATCTGACAGACCTGATCTCATATCTAACAGACCTGATCTCATATCTAACAGACCTGATCTCAAATTTCCATGGTCAAAACAGACCTGATCTCATATCTAACAGACCTGATCTCATATCTAACAGACCTGATCTCATATCTAACAGACCTGATCTCATATGTATGGGGTATAAACAGACCTGATCTCATATCTAACAGACGTGATCTCATATCTCTGGGGTCTAAACAGACATGATCTCATATCTGACAGACCTGATCTAATATATGACAGACCTGATCTCATATCTAAAAGACAGGATCGCATATCTCCGTGGTCAAAAAAGGCCTGATCTCATATCTGACAGACCTGATCTCATATCTAACAGACCTGATCTCATATCTAACAGACCTGATCTCATATCTCCAGGGTCAAAACAGACCCGATGTCATATCTGACAGACCTGATCTCATATCTAACAGACCCGATCTCATATCTACACGGACCTGATCTCATATCTAACAGACCTGATCTCATACCTAAAAGACCGGATCTCATATCTCCGTGGTCAAAACAGACCTGATCTCATATCTGACAGACCTGATCTCATATCTGACAGACCTGATCTCATATCTAACAGACCTGATCTCATATCTCCAGGGTCAAAACAGACCTGATCTCAAATCTGACAGACCTGATCTCATATCTGACAGACCAGATCTCAAATCCTACAGACCTGATCTCATATCTGACAGACCTGATCTCAAATCTAACAGACCTGATCTCACATCTAACAGACCTGATCTCATATCTCCAGGGTCAAAACAGACCCGATCTCATATCTGACAGACCTGATCTCATATCTAACAGACCTGATCTCATATCTACACGTACCTGATCTCATATCTAACAGACCTGATCTCATACCTAAAAGACCGGATCTCATATCTCCGTGGTCAAAACAGACCTGATCTCATATCTGACAGACCTGATCTCATATCTGGCAGACCTGATCTCATATCTAACAGACCTGATCTCATATCTAACAGACCTGATCTCAAATCTCCATGGTCAAAACAGACCTGATCTCATATCTCCAGGGTCAAAACAGACCCGATGTCATATCTGACAGACCTGATCTCATATCTAACAGACCCGATCTCATATCTACACGGACCTGATCTCATATCTAACAGACCTGATCTCATACCTAAAAGACCGGATCTCATATCTCCGTGGTCAAAACAGACCTGATCTCATATCTGACAGACCTGATCTCATATCTGACAGACCTGATCTCATATCTAACAGACCTGATCTCATATCTCCAGGGTCAAAACAGACCTGATCTCAAATCTGACAGACCTGATCTCATATCTGACAGACCAGATCTCAAATCCTACAGACCTGATCTCATATCTGACAGACCTGATCTCAAATCTAACAGACCTGATCTCACATCTAACAGACCTGATCTCATATCTCCAGGGTCAAAACAGACCCGATCTCATATCTGACAGACCTGATCTCATATCTAACAGACCTGATCTCATATCTACACGTACCTGATCTCATATCTAACAGACCTGATCTCATACCTAAAAGACCGGATCTCATATCTCCGTGGTCAAAACAGACCTGATCTCATATCTGACAGACCTGATCTCATATCTGACAGACCTGATCTCATATCTAACAGACCTGATCTCATATCTCCAGGGTCAAAACAGACCTGATCTCATATCTAACAGACCTGATCTCATATCTAACAGACCTGATCTCAAATCTCCATGGTCAAAACAGACCTGATCTCATATCTAACAGACCTGATCTCATATCTAACAGACCTGATCTCATATCTAACAGACCTGATCTCATATGTCTGGGGTATAAACAGACCTGATCTCATATCTAACAGACGTGATCTCATATCTCAGGGGTCTAAACAGACCTGATCTCAAATCTGACAGACCTGATCTCAAATCTAACAGACCTGATCTCATATCTAACAGACCTGATCTCATATCTCCAGGGTCAAAACAGACCTGATCTCATATCTGACAGACCTGATCTCATATCTAACAGACCTGATCTCATATCTACACGGACCTGATCTCATATCTAACAGACCTGATCTCATATCTAAAAGACCGGATCTCATATCTCCGTGGTCAAAACAGACCTGATCTCATATCTGACAGACCTGATCTCATATCTAACAGACCTGATCTCATATCTCCAGGGTCAAAACAGACCTGATCTCATATCTGACAGACCTGATCTCATATCTAACAGACCTGATCTCATATCTAACAGACCTGATCTCAAATCTCCATGGTCAAAACAGACCTGATCTCATATCTAACAGACCTGATCTCATATCTAACAGACCTGATCTCATATCTAACAGACCTGATCTCATATGTCTGGGTATAAACAGACCTGATCTCATATCTAACAGACGTGATCTCATATCTCTGGGGTCTAAACAGACATGATCTCATATCTGACAGACCTGATCTCATATCTCTGGGGTCAAAACAGACCTGATCTCATATCTGACAGAACTGATCTCATATCTAACAGACCTGATCTCATATCTGACAGACCTGATCTCATATCTGACAGACCTGATCTCATATCTAACAGACCTGATCTCATATCTCCAGGGTCAAAACAGACCTGATCTCATATCTGACAGACCTGATCTCATATCTAACAGACCTGATCTCATATCTACACGGACCTGATCTCATATCTAACAGACCTGATCTCATATCTAAAAGACCGGATCTCATATCTCCGTGGTCAAAACAGACCTGATCTCATATCTGACAGACCTGATCTCATATCTAACAGACCTGATCTCATATCTCCAGGGTCAAAACAGACCTGATCTCATATCTGACAGACCTGATCTCATATCTAACAGACCTGATCTCATATCTAACAGACCTGATCTCAAATCTCCATGGTCAAAACAGACCTGATCTCATATCTAACAGACCTGATCTCATATCTAACAGACCTGATCTCATATCTAACAGACCTGATCTCATATGTCTGGGGTATAAACAGACCTGATCTCATATCTAACAGACGTGATCTCATATCTCTGGGGTCTAAACAGACATGATCTCATATCTGACAGACCTGATCTCATATCTCTGGGGTCAAAACAGACCTGATCTCATATCTGACAGAACTGATCTCATATCTAACAGACCTGATCTCATATCTGACAGACCTGATCTCATATCTGACAGACCTGATCTCATATCTAACAGACCTGATCTCATATCTCCAGGGTCAAAACAGACCTGATCTCATATCTGACAGACCTGATCTCATATCTAACAGACCTGATCTCATATCTAACAGACCTGATCTCAATTATCCATGGTCAAAACAGACCTGATCTCATATCTAACAGACCTGATCTCATATCTAACAGACCTGATCTCATATCTAACAGACCTGATCTCATATGTCTGGCGTATAAACAGACCTGATCTCATATCTAACAGACCTGATCTCATATCTAACAGACCTGATCTCATATCTAACAGACCTGATCTCATATCTGACAGACCAGATCTCATATCTGACAGACCAGATCTAAAATCTGACAGGCCTGATCTCAAATCTGACAGACCTGATCTCATATCTGACAGACCAGATCTCAAATCCTACAGACATGATCTCATATCTAACAGACCTGATCTCAAATCTCCATGGTCAAAACAGACCTGATCTCATATCTAACAGACCTGATCTCATATCTAACAGACCTGATCTCATATCTAACAGACCTGATCTCATATGTCTGGGGTATAAACAGACCTGATCTCATATCTAACAGACCTGATCTCATATCTCCAGGGTCAAAACAGACCTGATCTCATATCTGACAGACCTGATCTCATATCTAACAGACCTGATCTCATATCTACACGGACCTGATCTCATATCTAACAGACCTGATCTCATATCTAAAAGACCGGATCTCATATCTCCATGGTCAAAACAGACCTGATCTCATATCTGACAGACCTGATCTCATATCTGACAGACCTGATCTCATATCTAACAGACCTGATCTCATATCTCCAGGGTCAAAACAGACCTGATCTCATATCTCCAGGGTCAAAACAGACCCGATGTCATATCTGACAGACCTGATCTCATATCTAACAGACCCGATCTCATATCTACACGGACCTGATCTCATATCTAACAGACCTGATCTCATACCTAAAAGACCGGATCTCATATCTCCAGGGTCAAAACAGACCTGATCTCAAATCTGACAGACCTGATCTCATATCTGACAGACCAGATCTCAAATCTAACAGACCTGATCTCACATCTAACAGACCTGATCTCATATCTCCAGGGTCAAAACAGACCCGATCTCATATCTGACAGACCTGATCTCATATCTAACAGACCTGATCTCATATCTACACGTACCTGATCTCATATCTAACAGACCTGATCTCATACCTAAAAGACCGGATCTCATATCTCCGTGGTCAAAACAGACCTGATCTCATATCTGACAGACCTGATCTCATATCTGACAGACCTGATCTCATATCTAACAGACCTGATCTCATATCTCCAGGGTCAAAACAGACCTGATCTCATATCTAACAGACCTGATCTCATATCTAACAGACCTGATCTCAAATCTCCATGGTCAAAACAGACCTGATCTCATATCTCCAGGGTCAAAACAGACCCGATGTCATATCTGACAGACCTGATCTCATATCTAACAGACCCGATCTCATATCTACACGGACCTGATCTCATATCTAACAGACCTGATCTCATACCTAAAAGACCGGATCTCATATCTCCGTGGTCAAAACAGACCTGATCTCATATCTGACAGACCTGATCTCATATCTGACAGACCTGATCTCATATCTAACAGACCTGATCTCATATCTCCAGGGTCAAAACAGACCTGATCTCAAATCTGACAGACCTGATCTCATATCTGACAGACCAGATCTCAAATCCTACAGACCTGATCTCATATCTGACAGACCTGATCTCAAATCTAACAGACCTGATCTCACATCTAACAGACCTGATCTCATATCTCCAGGGTCAAAACAGACCCGATCTCATATCTGACAGACCTGATCTCATATCTAACAGACCTGATCTCATATCTACACGTACCTGATCTCATATCTAACAGACCTGATCTCATACCTAAAAGACCGGATCTCATATCTCCGTGGTCAAAACAGACCTGATCTCATATCTGACAGACCTGATCTCATATCTGACAGACCTGATCTCATATCTAACAGACCTGATCTCATATCTCCAGGGTCAAAACAGACCTGATCTCATATCTAACAGACCTGATCTCATATCTAACAGACCTGATCTCAAATCTCCATGGTCAAAACAGACCTGATCTCATATCTAACAGACCTGATCTCATATCTAACAGACCTGATCTCATATCTAACAGACCTGATCTCATATGTCTGGGGTATAAACAGACCTGATCTCATATCTAACAGACGTGATCTCATATCTCAGGGGTCTAAACAGACCTGATCTCAAATCTGACAGACCTGATCTCAAATCTAACAGACCTGATCTCATATCTAACAGACCTGATCTCATATCTCCAGGGTCAAAACAGACCTGATCTCATATCTGACAGACCTGATCTCATATCTAACAGACCTGATCTCATATCTACACGGACCTGATCTCATATCTAACAGACCTGATCTCATATCTAAAAGACCGGATCTCATATCTCCGTGGTCAAAACAGACCTGATCTCATATCTGACAGACCTGATCTCATATCTAACAGACCTGATCTCATATCTCCAGGGTCAAAACAGACCTGATCTCATATCTGACAGACCTGATCTCATATCTAACAGACCTGATCTCATATCTAACAGACCTGATCTCAAATCTCCATGGTCAAAACAGACCTGATCTCATATCTAACAGACCTGATCTCATATCTAACAGACCTGATCTCATATCTAACAGACCTGATCTCATATGTCTGGGGTATAAACAGACCTGATCTCATATCTAACAGACGTGATCTCATATCTCTGGGGTCTAAACAGACATGATCTCATATCTGACAGACCTGATCTCATATCTCTGGGGTCAAAACAGACCTGATCTCATATCTGACAGAACTGATCTCATATCTAACAGACCTGATCTCATATCTGACAGACCTGATCTCATATCTGACAGACCTGATCTCATATCTAACAGACCTGATCTCATATCTCCAGGGTCAAAACAGACCTGATCTCATATCTGACAGACCTGATCTCATATCTAACAGACCTGATCTCATATCTAACAGACCTGATCTCAATTATCCATGGTCAAAACAGACCTGATCTCATATCTAACAGACCTGATCTCATATCTAACAGACCTGATCTCATATCTAACAGACCTGATCTCATATGTCTGGCGTATAAACAGACCTGATCTCATATCTAACAGACCTGATCTCATATCTAACAGACCTGATCTCATATCTAACAGACCTGATCTCATATCTGACAGACCAGATCTCATATCTGACAGACCAGATCTAAAATCTGACAGGCCTGATCTCAAATCTGACAGACCTGATCTCATATCTGACAGACCAGATCTCAAATCCTACAGACATGATCTCAAATCTGACAGACCTGATCTCAAATCTAACAGACCTGATCTCATATCTAACAGACCTGATCTCATATCTCCAGGGTCAAAACAGACCTGATCTCATATCTGACAGACCTGATCTCATATCTAACAGACCTGATCTCATATCTACACGGACCTGATCTCATATCTAACAGACCTGATCTCATATCTAAAAGACCGGATCTCATATCTCCATGGTCAAAACAGACCTGATCTCATATCTGACAGACCTGATCTCATATCTGACAGACCTGATCTCATATCTAACAGACCTGATCTCATATCTCCAGGGTCAAAACAGACCTGATCTCATATCTCCAGGGTCAAAACAGACCCGATGTCATATCTGACAGACCTGATCTCATATCTAACAGACCCGATCTCATATCTACACGGACCTGATCTCATATCTAACAGACCTGATCTCATACCTAAAAGACCGGATCTCATATCTCCAGGGTCAAAACAGACCTGATCTCAAATCTGACAGACCTGATCTCATATCTGACAGACCAGATCTCAAATCCTACAGACCTGATCTCATATCTGACAGACCTGATCTCAAATCTAACAGACCTGATCTCATATCTAACAGACCTGATCTCAAATCTCCATGGTCAAAACAGACCTGATCTCATATCTAACAGACCTGATCTCATATCTAACAGACCTGATCTCATATCTAACAGACCTGATCTCATATGTCTGGGGTATAAACAGACCTGATCTCATATCTAACAGACGTGATCTCATATCTCTGGGGTCTAAACAGACATGATCTCATATCTGACAGACCTGATCTCATATCTCTGGGGTCAAAACAGACCTGATCTCATATCTGACAGAACTGATCTCATATCTAACAGACCTGATCTCATATCTGACAGACCTGATCTCATATCTGACAGACCTGATCTCAAATCTAACAGACCTGATCTCATATCTAACAGACCTGATCTCATATCTCCAGGGTCAAAACAGACCTGATCTCATATCTGACAGACCTGATCTCATATCTAACAGACCTGATCTCATATCTACACGGACCTGATCTCATATCTAACAGACCTGATCTCATATCTAAAAGACCGGATCTCATATCTCCGTGGTCAAAACAGACCTGATCTCATATCTGACAGACCTGATCTCATATCTAACAGACCTGATCTCATATCTCCAGGGTCAAAACAGACCTGATCTCATATCTGACAGACCTGATCTCATATCTAACAGACCTGATCTCATATCTAACAGACCTGATCTCAAATCTCCATGGTCAAAACAGACCTGATCTCATATCTAACAGACCTGATCTCATATCTAACAGACCTGATCTCATATCTAACAGACCTGATCTCATATGTCTGGGGTATAAACAGACCTGATCTCATATCTAACAGACGTGATCTCATATCTCTGGGGTCTAAACAGACATGATCTCATATCTGACAGACCTGATCTCATATCTCCAGGGTCAAAACAGACCTGATCTCATATCTGACAGACCTGATCTCATATCTAACAGACCTGATCTCATATCTACACGGACCTGATCTCATATCTAACAGACCTGATCTCATATCTAAAAGACCGGATCTCATATCTCCGTGGTCAAAACAGACCTGATCTCATATCTGACAGACCTGATCTCATATCTAACAGACCTGATCTCATATCTCCAGGGTCAAAACAGACCTGATCTCATATCTGACAGACCTGATCTCATATCTAACAGACCTGATCTCATATCTAACAGACCTGATCTCAAATCTCCATGGTCAAAACAGACCTGATCTCATATCTAACAGACCTGATCTCATATCTAACAGACCTGATCTCATATCTAACAGACCTGATCTCATATGTCTGGGGTATAAACAGACCTGATCTCATATCTAACAGACGTGATCTCATATCTCTGGGGTCTAAACAGACATGATCTCATATCTGACAGAACTGATCTCATATCTAACAGACCTGATCTCATATCTGACAGACCTGATCTCATATCTGACAGACCTGATCTCATATCTAACAGACCTGATCTCATATCTCCGTGGTCAAAACAGACCTGATATCATATCTGACAGACCTGATCTCAAATCTGACAGACCTGATCTCATATCTGACAGACCAGATCTCAAATCCTACAGACCTGATCTCATATCTGACAGACCTGATCTCAAATCTAACAGACCTGATCTCATATCTAACAGACCTGATCTCATATCTGACAGACCTGATCTCATATCTAACAGACCTGATCTCATATCTAACAGACCTGATCTCAAATCTCCATGGTCAAAACAGACCTGATCTCATATCTAACAGACCTGATCTCATATCTAACAGACCTGATCTCATATGTCTGGGGTATAAACAGACCTGATCTCATATCTAACAGACGTGATCTCATATCTCTGGGGTCTAAACAGACATGATCTCATATCTGACAGAACTGATCTCATATCTAACAGACCTGATCTCATATCTGACAGACCTGATCTCATATCTGACAGACCTGATCTCATATCTAACAGACCTGATCTCATATCTCCGTGGTCAAAACAGACCTGATATCATATCTGACAGACCTGATCTCAAATCTGACAGACCTGATCTCATATCTGACAGACCAGATCTCAAATCCTACAGACCTGATCTCATATCTGACAGACCTGATCTCAAATCTAACAGACCTGATCTCATATCTAACAGACCTGATCTCAAATCTCCATGGTCAAAACAGACCTGATCTCATATCTAACAGACCTGATCTCATATCTAACAGACCTGATCTCATATCTAACAGACCTGATCTCATATGTCTGGGGTATAAACAGACCTGATCTCATATCTAACAGACGTGATCTCATATCTCTGGGGTCTAAACAGACATGATCTCATATCTGACAGACCTGATCTCATATCTCTGGGGTCAAAACAGACCTGATCTCATATCTGACAGAACTGATCTCATATCTAACAGACCTGATCTCATATCTGACAGACCTGATCTCATATCTAACAGACCTGATCTCATATCTACACGGACCTGATCTCATATCTAACAGACCTGATCTCATATCTAAAAGACCGGATCTCATATCTCCGTGGTCAAAACAGACCTGATCTCATATCTGACAGACCTGATCTCATATCTAACAGACCTGATCTCATATCTCCAGGGTCAAAACAGACCTGATCTCATATCTGACAGACCTGATCTCATATCTAACAGACCTGATCTCATATCTAACAGACCTGATCTCAAATCTCCATGGTCAAAACAGACCTGATCTCATATCTAACAGACCTGATCTCATATCTAACAGACCTGATCTCATATCTAACAGACCTGATCTCATATGTCTGGGGTATAAACAGACCTGATCTCATATCTAACAGACGTGATCTCATATCTCTGGGGTCTAAACAGACATGATCTCATATCTGACAGACCTGATCTCATATCTCTGGGGTCAAAACAGACCTGATCTCATATCTGACAGAACTGATCTCATATCTAACAGACCTGATCTCATATCTGACAGACCTGATCTCATATCTGACAGACCTGATCTCATATCTAACAGACCTGATCTCATATCTCCAGGGTCAAAACAGACCTGATCTCATATCTGACAGACCTGATCTCATATCTAACAGACCTGATCTCATATCTAACAGACCTGATCTCAATTATCCATGGTCAAAACAGACCTGATCTCATATCTAACAGACCTGATCTCATATCTAACAGACCTGATCTCATATCTAACAGACCTGATCTCATATGTCTGGCGTATAAACAGACCTGATCTCATATCTAACAGACCTGATCTCATATCTAACAGACCTGATCTCATATCTAACAGACCTGATCTCATATCTGACAGACCAGATCTCATATCTGACAGACCAGATCTAAAATCTGACAGGCCTGATCTCAAATCTGACAGACCTGATCTCATATCTGACAGACCAGATCTCAAATCCTACAGACATGATCTCAAATCTGACAGACCTGATCTCAAATCTAACAGACCTGATCTCATATCTAACAGACCTGATCTCATATCTCCAGGGTCAAAACAGACCTGATCTCATATCTGACAGACCTGATCTCATATCTAACAGACCTGATCTCATATCTACACGGACCTGATCTCATATCTAACAGACCTGATCTCATATCTAAAAGACCGGATCTCATATCTCCATGGTCAAAACAGACCTGATCTCATATCTGACAGACCTGATCTCATATCTGACAGACCTGATCTCATATCTAACAGACCTGATCTCATATCTCCAGGGTCAAAACAGACCTGATCTCATATCTCCAGGGTCAAAACAGACCCGATGTCATATCTGACAGACCTGATCTCATATCTAACAGACCCGATCTCATATCTACACGGACCTGATCTCATATCTAACAGACCTGATCTCATACCTAAAAGACCGGATCTCATATCTCCAGGGTCAAAACAGACCTGATCTCAAATCTGACAGACCTGATCTCATATCTGACAGACCAGATCTCAAATCCTACAGACCTGATCTCATATCTGACAGACCTGATCTCAAATCTAACAGACCTGATCTCATATCTAACAGACCTGATCTCAAATCTCCATGGTCAAAACAGACCTGATCTCATATCTAACAGACCTGATCTCATATCTAACAGACCTGATCTCATATCTAACAGACCTGATCTCATATGTCTGGGGTATAAACAGACCTGATCTCATATCTAACAGACGTGATCTCATATCTCTGGGGTCTAAACAGACATGATCTCATATCTGACAGACCTGATCTCATATCTCTGGGGTCAAAACAGACCTGATCTCATATCTGACAGAACTGATCTCATATCTAACAGACCTGATCTCATATCTGACAGACCTGATCTCATATCTGACAGACCTGATCTCAAATCTAACAGACCTGATCTCATATCTAACAGACCTGATCTCATATCTCCAGGGTCAAAACAGACCTGATCTCATATCTGACAGACCTGATCTCATATCTAACAGACCTGATCTCATATCTACACGGACCTGATCTCATATCTAACAGACCTGATCTCATATCTAAAAGACCGGATCTCATATCTCCGTGGTCAAAACAGACCTGATCTCATATCTGACAGACCTGATCTCATATCTAACAGACCTGATCTCATATCTCCAGGGTCAAAACAGACCTGATCTCATATCTGACAGACCTGATCTCATATCTAACAGACCTGATCTCATATCTAACAGACCTGATCTCAAATCTCCATGGTCAAAACAGACCTGATCTCATATCTAACAGACCTGATCTCATATCTAACAGACCTGATCTCATATCTAACAGACCTGATCTCATATGTCTGGGGTATAAACAGACCTGATCTCATATCTAACAGACGTGATCTCATATCTCTGGGGTCTAAACAGACATGATCTCATATCTGACAGACCTGATCTCATATCTCCAGGGTCAAAACAGACCTGATCTCATATCTGACAGACCTGATCTCATATCTAACAGACCTGATCTCATATCTACACGGACCTGATCTCATATCTAACAGACCTGATCTCATATCTAAAAGACCGGATCTCATATCTCCGTGGTCAAAACAGACCTGATCTCATATCTGACAGACCTGATCTCATATCTAACAGACCTGATCTCATATCTCCAGGGTCAAAACAGACCTGATCTCATATCTGACAGACCTGATCTCATATCTAACAGACCTGATCTCATATCTAACAGACCTGATCTCAAATCTCCATGGTCAAAACAGACCTGATCTCATATCTAACAGACCTGATCTCATATCTAACAGACCTGATCTCATATCTAACAGACCTGATCTCATATGTCTGGGGTATAAACAGACCTGATCTCATATCTAACAGACGTGATCTCATATCTCTGGGGTCTAAACAGACATGATCTCATATCTGACAGAACTGATCTCATATCTAACAGACCTGATCTCATATCTGACAGACCTGATCTCATATCTGACAGACCTGATCTCATATCTAACAGACCTGATCTCATATCTCCGTGGTCAAAACAGACCTGATATCATATCTGACAGACCTGATCTCAAATCTGACAGACCTGATCTCATATCTGACAGACCAGATCTCAAATCCTACAGACCTGATCTCATATCTGACAGACCTGATCTCAAATCTAACAGACCTGATCTCATATCTAACAGACCTGATCTCATATCTGACAGACCTGATCTCATATCTAACAGACCTGATCTCATATCTAACAGACCTGATCTCAAATCTCCATGGTCAAAACAGACCTGATCTCATATCTAACAGACCTGATCTCATATCTAACAGACCTGATCTCATATGTCTGGGGTATAAACAGACCTGATCTCATATCTAACAGACGTGATCTCATATCTCTGGGGTCTAAACAGACATGATCTCATATCTGACAGAACTGATCTCATATCTAACAGACCTGATCTCATATCTGACAGACCTGATCTCATATCTGACAGACCTGATCTCATATCTAACAGACCTGATCTCATATCTCCGTGGTCAAAACAGACCTGATATCATATCTGACAGACCTGATCTCAAATCTGACAGACCTGATCTCATATCTGACAGACCAGATCTCAAATCCTACAGACCTGATCTCATATCTGACAGACCTGATCTCAAATCTAACAGACCTGATCTCATATCTAACAGACCTGATCTCAAATCTCCATGGTCAAAACAGACCTGATCTCATATCTAACAGACCTGATCTCATATCTAACAGACCTGATCTCATATCTAACAGACCTGATCTCATATGTCTGGGGTATAAACAGACCTGATCTCATATCTAACAGACGTGATCTCATATCTCTGGGGTCTAAACAGACATGATCTCATATCTGACAGACCTGATCTCATATCTCTGGGGTCAAAACAGACCTGATCTCATATCTGACAGAACTGATCTCATATCTAACAGACCTGATCTCATATCTGACAGACCTGATCTCATATCTGACAGACCTGATCTCAAATCTAACAGACCTGATCTCATATCTAACAGACCTGATCTCATATCTCCAGGGTCAAAACAGACCTGATCTCATATCTGACAGACCTGATCTCATATCTAACAGACCTGATCTCATATCTACACGGACCTGATCTCATATCTAACAGACCTGATCTCATATCTAAAAGACCGGATCTCATGTCTCCGTGGTCAAAACAGACCTGATATCATATCTGACAGACCTGATCTCATATCTAACAGACCTGATCTCATATCTCCAGGGTCAAAACAGACCTGATCTCATATCTGACAGACCTGATCTCATATCTAACAGACCTGATCTCATATCTAACAGACCTGATCTCAAATCTCCATGGTCAAAACAGACCTGATCTCATATCTAACAGACCTGATCTCATATCTAACAGACCTGATCTCATATCTAACAGACCTGATCTCATATGTCTGGGGTATAAACAGACCTGATCTCATATCTAACAGACGTGATCTCATATCTCTGGGGTCTAAACAGACATGATCTCATATCTGACAGACCTGATCTCATATCTCTGGGGTCAAAACAGACCTGATCTCATATCTGACAGAACTGATCTCATATCTAACAGACCTGATCTCATATCTGACAGACCTGATCTCATATCTGACAGACCTGATCTCATATCTAACAGACCTGATCTCATATCTCCAGGGTCAAAACAGACCTGATCTCATATCTGACAGACCTGATCTCATATCTAACAGACCTGATCTCATATCTAACAGACCTGATCTCAATTATCCATGGTCAAAACAGACCTGATCTCATATCTAACAGACCTGATCTCATATCTAACAGACCTGATCTCATATCTAACAGACCTGATCTCATATGTCTGGCGTATAAACAGACCTGATCTCATATCTAACAGACCTGATCTCATATCTAACAGACCTGATCTCATATCTGACAGACCAGATCTCATATCTGACAGACCAGATCTAAAATCTGACAGGCCTGATCTCAAATCTGACAGACCTGATCTCATATCTGACAGACCAGATCTCAAATCCTACAGACATGATCTCAAATCTGACAGACCTGATCTCAAATCTAACAGACCTGATCTCATATCTAACAGACCTGATCTCATATCTCCAGGGTCAAAACAGACCTGATCTCATATCTGACAGACCTGATCTCATATCTAACAGACCTGATCTCATATCTACACGGACCTGATCTCATATCTAACAGACCTGATCTCATATCTAAAAGACCGGATCTCATATCTCCGTGGTCAAAACAGACCTGATCTCATATCTGACAGACCTGATCTCATATCTGACAGACCTGATCTCATATCTAACAGACCTGATCTCATATCTCCAGGGTCAAAACAGACCTGATCTCATATCTCCAGGGTCAAAACAGACCCGATGTCATATCTGACAGACCTGATCTCATATCTAACAGACCCGATCTCATATCTACACGGACCTGATCTCATATCTAACAGACCTGATCTCATACCTAAAAGACCGGATCTCATATCTCCGTGGTCAAAACAGACCTGATCTCATATCTGACAGACCTGATCTCATATCTCCAGGGTGAAAACAGACCTGATCTCATATCTGACAGACCTGATCTCATATCTAACAGACCTGATCTCATATCTAACAGACCTGATCTCAAATCTCCATGGTCAAAACAGACCTGATCTCATATCTAACAGACCTGATCTCATATCTAACAGACCTGATCTCATATGTCTGGGGTATAAACAGACCTGATCTCATATCTAACAGACGTGATCTCATATCTCTGGGGTCTAAACAGACATGATCTCATATCTGACAGACCTGATCTCATATCTCTGGGGTCAAAACAGACCTGATCTCATATCTGACAGAACTGATCTCATATCTAACAGACCTGATCTCATATCTGACAGACCTGATCTCATATCTGACAGACCTGATCTCATATCTAACAGACCTGATCTCATATCTCCAGGGTCAAAACAGACCTGATCTCATATCTGACAGACCTGATCTCATATCTAACAGACCTGATCTCATATCTAACAGACCTGATCTCAATTATCCATGGTCAAAACAGACCTGATCTCATATCTAACAGACCTGATCTCATATCTAACAGACCTGATCTCATATCTAACAGACCTGATCTCATATGTCTGGCGTATAAACAGACCTGATCTCATATCTAACAGACCTGATCTCATATCTAACAGACCTGATCTCATATCTGACAGACCAGATCTCATATCTGACAGACCAGATCTAAAATCTGACAGGCCTGATCTCAAATCTGACAGACCTGATCTCATATTATCCATGGTCAAAACAGACCTGATCTCATATCTAAAAGACCTGATCTCATATCTAACAGACCTGATCTCATATCTAACAGACCTGATCTCATATGTCTGGCGTATAAACAGACCTGATCTCATATCTAACAGACCTGATCTCATATCTAACAGACCTGATCTCATATCTGACAGACCAGATCTCATATCTGACAGACCAGATCTAAAATCTGACAGGCCTGATCTCAAATCTGACAGACCTGATCTCATATCTGACAGACCAGATCTCAAATCCTACAGACATGATCTCAAATCTGACAGACCTGATCTCAAATCTGACAGACCTGATCTCATATCTAACAGACCTGATCTCATATCTGACAGACCAGATCTCATATCTGACAGACCAGATCTAAAATCTGACAGGCCTGATCTCAAATCTGACAGACCTGATCTCATATCTGACAGACCAGATCTCAAATCCTACAGACATGATCTCAAATCTGACAGACCTGATCTCAAATCTAGCAGACCTGATCTCATATCTAACAGACCTGATCTCATATCTCCAGGGTCAAAACAGACCTGATCTCATATCTGACAGACCTGATCTCATATCTAACAGACCTGATCTCATATCTACACGGACCTGATCTCATATCTAACAGACCTGATCTCATATCTAAAAGACCGGATCTCATATCTCCGTGGTCAAAACAGACCTGATCTCATATCTGACAGACCTGATCTCATATCTGACAGACCTGATCTCATATCTAACAGACCTGATCTCATATCTCCAGGGTCAAAACAGACCTGATCTCATATCTCCAGGGTCAAAACAGACCCGATGTCATATCTGACAGACCTGATCTCATATCTAACAGACCCGATCTCATATCTACACGGACCTGATCTCATATCTAACAGACCTGATCTCATACCTAAAAGACCGGATCTCATATCTCCGTGGTCAAAACAGACCTGATCTCATATCTGACAGACCTGATCTCATATCTGACAGACCTGATCTCATATCTAACAGACCTGATCTCATATCTCCAGGGTCAAAACAGACCTGATCTCAAATCTGACAGACCTGATCTCATATCTGACAGACCAGATCTCAAATCCTACAGACCTGATCTCATATCTGACAGACCTGATCTCAAATCTAACAGACCTGATCTCATATCTAACAGACCTGATCTCAAATCTCCATGGTCAAAACAGACCTGATCTCATATCTAACAGACCTGATCTCATATCTAACAGACCTGATCTCATATCTAACAGACCTGATCTCATATGTCTGGGGTATAAACAGACCTGATCTCATATCTAACAGACGTGATCTCATATCTCTGGGGTCTAAACAGACATGATCTCATATCTGACAGACCTGATCTCATATCTGACAGACCTGATCTCATATCTGACAGACCTGATCTCATATCTAACAGACCTGATCTCATATCTGACAGACCAGATCTCATATCTGACAGACCAGATCTAAAATCTGACAGGCCTGATCTCAAATCTGACAGACCTGATCTCATATCTGACAGACCAGATCTCAAATCCTACAGACATGATCTCAAATCTGACAGACCTGATCTCAAATCTAACAGACCTGATCTCATATCTAACAGACCTGATCTCATATCTCCAGGGTCAAAACAGACCTGATCTCATATCTGACAGACCTGATCTCATATCTAACAGACCTGATCTCATATCTACACGGACCTGATCTCATATCTGACAGACCAGATCTCATATCTGACAGACCAGATCTAAAATCTGACAGGCCTGATCTCAAATCTGACAGACCTGATCTCAAATCTAACAGACCTGATCTCATATCTAACAGACCTGATCTCATATCTCCAGGGTCAAAACAGACCTGATCTCATATCTGACAGACCTGATCTCATATCTAACAGACCTGATCTCATATCTACACGGACCTGATCTCATATCTAACAGACCTGATCTCATATCTAAAAGACCGGATCTCATATCTCCGTGGTCAAAACAGACCTGATCTCATATCTGACAGACCTGATCTCATATCTGACAGACCTGATCTCATATCTAACAGACCTGATCTCATATCTCCAGGGTCAAAACAGACCTGATCTCATATCTGACAGACCTGATCTCATATCTAACAGACCTGATCTCATATCTAACAGACCTGATCTCAAATCTCCATGGTCAAAACAGACCTGATCTCATATCTAACAGACCTGATCTCATATCTAACAGACCTGTTCTCATATGTCTGGGGTATAAACATACCTGATCTCATATCTAACAGACATGATCTCATATCTCTGGGGTCTAAACAGACATGATCTCATATCTGACAGACCTGATCTCATATCTCTGGGGTCAAAACAGACCTGATCTCATATCTGACAGAACTGATCTCATATCTAACAGACCTGATCTCATATCTAACAGACCTGATCTCATATCTCTGTGGTCAAAACAGACCTGATCTCATATCTAACAGACCTGATCTAATATATAACAGACCTGATCTCATATCTAAAAGACAGGATCTCATATCTCCGTGGTCAAAAAAGGCCTGATCTCATATCTGACAGACCTGATCTCATATCTGACAGACCTGATCTCATATCTAACAGACCTGATCTCATATCTGACAGACCTGATCTCATATCTAACAGACCTGATCTCATATCTGACAGACCAGATCTCATATCTGACAGACCAGATCTAAAATCTGACAGGCCTGATCTCAAATCTGACAGACCTGATCTCATATCTGACAGACCAGATCTCAAATCCTACAGACCTGATCTCAAATCTGACAGACCTGATCTCAAATCTAACAGACCTGATCTCATATCTAACAGACCTGATCTCATATCTCCAGGGTCAAAACAGACCTGATCTCATATCTGACAGACCTGATCTCATATCTAACAGACCTGATCTCATATCTACACGGACCTGATCTCATATCTAACAGACCTGATCTCATATCTAAAAGACCGGATCTCATATCTCCGTGGTCAAAAGAGACCTGATCTCATATCTAACAGACCTGATCTCATACCTAAAAGACCGGATCTCATATCTCCGTGGTCAAAACAGACCTGATCTCATATCTGACAGACCTGATCTCATATCTGACAGACCTGATCTCATATCTAACAGACCTGATCTCATATCTCCAGGGTCAAAACAGACCTGATCTCATATTTGACAGACCTGATCTCATATCTAACAGACCTGATCTCATATCTAACAGACCTGATCTCAAATCTCCATGGTCAAAACAGACCTAATCTCATATCTAACAGACCTGATCTCATATCTAACAGACCTGATCTCATATCTAACAGACCTGATCTCATATGTCTGGGGTATAAACAGACCTGATCTCATATCTAACAGACGTGATCTCATATCTCTGGGGTCTAAACAGACCTGATCTCAAATCTGACAGACTTGATCTCAAATCTAACAGACCTGATCTCATATCTAACAGACCTGATCTCATATCTCCAGGGTCAAAACAGACCTGATCTCATATCTGACAGACCTGATCTCATATCTAACAGACCTGATCTCATATCTACACGGACCTGATCTCATATCTAACAGACCTGATCTCATATCTAAAAGACCGGATCTCATATCTCCGTGGTCAAAACAGACCTGATCTCATATCTGACAGACCTGATCTCATATCTAACAGACCTGATCTCATATCTCCAGGGTCAAAACAGACCTGATCTCATATCTGACAGACCTGATCTCATATCTAACAGACCTGATCTCATATCTAACAGACCTGATCTCAAATCTCCATGGTCAAAACAGACCTGATCTCATATCTAACAGACCTGATCTCATATCTAACAGACCTGATCTCATATCTAACAGACCTGATCTCATATGTCTGGGGTATAAACAGACCTGATCTCATATCTAACAGACGTGATCTCATATCTCTGGGGTCTAAACAGACATGATCTCATATCTGACAGACCTGATCTCATATCTCTGGGGTCAAAACAGACCTGATCTCATATCTGACAGAACTGATCTCATATCTAACAGACCTGATCTCATATCTGACAGACGTGATCTCATATCTGACAGACCTGATCTCATATCTAACAGACCTGATCTCATATCTCCAGGGTCAAAACAGACCTGATCTCATATCTGACAGACCTGATCTCATATCTAACAGACCTGATCTCATATCTAACAGACCTGATCTCAATTATCCATGGTCAAAACAGACCTGATCTCATATCTAACAGACCTGATCTCATATCTAACAGACCTGATCTCATATCTAACAGACCTGATCTCATATGTCTGGGGTATAAACAGACCTGATCTCATATCTAACAGACCTGATCTCATATCTAACAGACCTGATCTCATATCTGACAGACCAGATCTCATATCTGACAGACCAGATCTAAAATCTGACAGGCCTGATCTCAAATCTGACAGACCTGATCTCATATCTGACAGACCAGATCTCAAATCCTACAGACATGATCTCAAATCTGACAGACCTGATCTCAAATCTAACAGACCTGATCTCATATCTAACAGACCTGATCTCATATCTCCAGGGTCAAAACAGACCTGATCTCATATCTGACAGACCTGATCTCATATCTAACAGACCTGATCTCATATCTACACGGACCTGATCTCATATCTAACAGACCTGATCTCATATCTAAAAGACCGGATCTCATATCTCCGTGGTCAAAACAGACCTGATCTCATATCTGACAGACCTGATCTCATATCTGACAGACCTGATCTCATATCTAACAGACCTGATCTCATATCTCCAGGGTCAAAACAGACCTGATCTCATATCTGACAGACCTGATCTCATATCTAACAGACCTGATCTCATATCTAACAGACCTGATCTCAAATCTCCATGGTCAAAACAGACCTGATCTCATATCTAACAGACCTGATCTCATATCTAACAGACCTGTTCTCATATGTCTGGGGTATAAACATACCTGATCTCATATCTAACAGACATGATCTCATATCTCTGGGGTCTAAACAGACATGATCTCATATCTGACAGACCTGATCTCATATCTCTGGGGTCAAAACAGACCTGATCTCATATCTGACAGAACTGATCTCATATCTAACAGACCTGATCTCATATCTAACAGACCTGATCTCATATCTCTGTGGTCAAAACAGACCTGATCTCATATCTAACAGACCTGATCTAATATATAACAGACCTGATCTCATATCTAAAAGACAGGATCTCATATCTCCGTGGTCAAAAAAGGCCTGATCTCATATCTGACAGACCTGATCTCATATCTGACAGACCTGATCTCATATCTAACAGACCTGATCTCATATCTGACAGACCTGATCTCATATCTAACAGACCTGATCTCATATCTGACAGACCAGATCTCATATCTGACAGACCAGATCTAAAATCTGACAGGCCTGATCTCAAATCTGACAGACCTGATCTCATATCTGACAGACCAGATCTCAAATCCTACAGACCTGATCTCAAATCTGACAGACCTGATCTCAAATCTAACAGACCTGATCTCATATCTAACAGACCTGATCTCATATCTCCAGGGTCAAAACAGACCTGATCTCATATCTGACAGACCTGATCTCATATCTAACAGACCTGATCTCATATCTACACGGACCTGATCTCATATCTAACAGACCTGATCTCATATCTAAAAGACCGGATCTCATATCTCCGTGGTCAAAAGAGACCTGATCTCATATCTAACAGACCTGATCTCATACCTAAAAGACCGGATCTCATATCTCCGTGGTCAAAACAGACCTGATCTCATATCTGACAGACCTGATCTCATATCTGACAGACCTGATCTCATATCTAACAGACCTGATCTCATATCTCCAGGGTCAAAACAGACCTGATCTCATATTTGACAGACCTGATCTCATATCTAACAGACCTGATCTCATATCTAACAGACCTGATCTCAAATCTCCATGGTCAAAACAGACCTAATCTCATATCTAACAGACCTGATCTCATATCTAACAGACCTGATCTCATATCTAACAGACCTGATCTCATATGTCTGGGGTATAAACAGACCTGATCTCATATCTAACAGACGTGATCTCATATCTCTGGGGTCTAAACAGACCTGATCTCAAATCTGACAGACTTGATCTCAAATCTAACAGACCTGATCTCATATCTAACAGACCTGATCTCATATCTCCAGGGTCAAAACAGACCTGATCTCATATCTGACAGACCTGATCTCATATCTAACAGACCTGATCTCATATCTACACGGACCTGATCTCATATCTAACAGACCTGATCTCATATCTAAAAGACCGGATCTCATATCTCCGTGGTCAAAACAGACCTGATCTCATATCTGACAGACCTGATCTCATATCTAACAGACCTGATCTCATATCTCCAGGGTCAAAACAGACCTGATCTCATATCTGACAGACCTGATCTCATATCTAACAGACCTGATCTCATATCTAACAGACCTGATCTCAAATCTCCATGGTCAAAACAGACCTGATCTCATATCTAACAGACCTGATCTCATATCTAACAGACCTGATCTCATATCTAACAGACCTGATCTCATATGTCTGGGGTATAAACAGACCTGATCTCATATCTAACAGACGTGATCTCATATCTCTGGGGTCTAAACAGACATGATCTCATATCTGACAGACCTGATCTCATATCTCTGGGGTCAAAACAGACCTGATCTCATATCTGACAGAACTGATCTCATATCTAACAGACCTGATCTCATATCTGACAGACGTGATCTCATATCTGACAGACCTGATCTCATATCTAACAGACCTGATCTCATATCTCCAGGGTCAAAACAGACCTGATCTCATATCTGACAGACCTGATCTCATATCTAACAGACCTGATCTCATATCTAACAGACCTGATCTCAATTATCCATGGTCAAAACAGACCTGATCTCATATCTAACAGACCTGATCTCATATCTAACAGACCTGATCTCATATCTAACAGACCTGATCTCATATGTCTGGGGTATAAACAGACCTGATCTCATATCTAACAGACCTGATCTCATATCTAACAGACCTGATCTCATATCTGACAGACCAGATCTCATATCTGACAGACCAGATCTAAAATCTGACAGGCCTGATCTCAAATCTGACAGACCTGATCTCATATCTGACAGACCAGATCTCAAATCCTACAGACATGATCTCAAATCTGACAGACCTGATCTCAAATCTAACAGACCTGATCTCATATCTAACAGACCTGATCTCATATCTCCAGGGTCAAAACAGACCTGATCTCATATCTGACAGACCTGATCTCATATCTAACAGACCTGATCTCATATCTACACGGACCTGATCTCATATCTAACAGACCTGATCTCATATCTAAAAGACCGGATCTCATATCTCCGTGGTCAAAACAGACCTGATCTCATATCTGACAGACCTGATCTCATATCTGACAGACCTGATCTCATATCTAACAGACCTGATCTCATATCTCCAGGGTCAAAACAGACCTGATCTCATATCTGACAGACCTGATCTCATATCTAACAGACCTGATCTCATATCTAACAGACCTGATCTCAAATCTCCATGGTCAAAACAGACCTGATCTCATATCTAACAGACCTGATCTCATATCTAACAGACCTGTTCTCATATGTCTGGGGTATAAACATACCTGATCTCATATCTAACAGACATGATCTCATATCTCTGGGGTCTAAACAGACATGATCTCATATCTGACAGACCTGATCTCATATCTCTGGGGTCAAAACAGACCTGATCTCATATCTGACAGAACTGATCTCATATCTAACAGACCTGATCTCATATCTAACAGACCTGATCTCATATCTCTGTGGTCAAAACAGACCTGATCTCATATCTAACAGACCTGATCTAATATATAACAGACCTGATCTCATATCTAAAAGACAGGATCTCATATCTCCGTGGTCAAAAAAGGCCTGATCTCATATCTGACAGACCTGATCTCATATCTGACAGACCTGATCTCATATCTAACAGACCTGATCTCATATCTGACAGACCTGATCTCATATCTAACAGACCTGATCTCATATCTGACAGACCAGATCTCATATCTGACAGACCAGATCTAAAATCTGACAGGCCTGATCTCAAATCTGACAGACCTGATCTCATATCTGACAGACCAGATCTCAAATCCTACAGACCTGATCTCAAATCTGACAGACCTGATCTCAAATCTAACAGACCTGATCTCATATCTAACAGACCTGATCTCATATCTCCAGGGTCAAAACAGACCTGATCTCATATCTCCAGGGTCAAAACAGACCTGATCTCATATCTGACAGACCTGATCTCATATCTAACAGACCTGATCTCATATCTACACGGACCTGATCTCATATCTAACAGACCTGATCTCATATCTAAAAGACCGGATCTCATATCTCCGTGGTCAAAACAGACCTGATCTCATATCTGACAGACCTGATCTCATATCTGACAGACCTGATCTCATATCTAACAGACCTGATCTCATATCTCCAGGGTCAAAACAGACCTGATCTCATATCTGACAGACCTGATCTCATATCTAACAGACCTGATCTCATATCTAACAGACCTGATCTCAAATCTCCATGGTCAAAACAGACCTGATCTCATATCTAACAGACCTGATCTCATATCTAACAGACCTGTTCTCATATCTCTGGGGTCTAAACAGACATGATCTCATATCTGACAGACCTGATCTCATATCTCTGGGGTCAAAACAGACCTGATCTCATATCTGACAGAACTGATCTCATATCTAACAGACCTGATCTCATATCTAACAGACCTGATCTCATATCTCTGGGGTCTAAACAGACATGATCTCATATCTGACAGACCTGATCTCATATCTCTGGGGTCAAAACAGACCTGATCTCATATCTGACAGAACTGATCTCATATCTAACAGACCTGATCTCATATCTAACAGACCTGATCTCATATCTCTGTGGTCAAAACAGACCTGATCTCATATCTAACAGACCTGATCTAATATATAACAGACCTGATCTCATATCTAAAAGACAGGATCTCATATCTCCGTGGTCAAAAAGGCCTGATCTCATATCTGACAGACCTGATCTCATATCTGACAGACCTGATCTCATATCTAACAGACCTGATCTCATATCTGACAGACCTGATCTCATATCTAACAGACCTGATCTCATATCTGACAGACCAGATCTCATATCTGACAGACCAGATCTAAAATCTGACAGGCCTGATCTCAAATCTGACAGACCTGATCTCATATCTGACAGACCAGATCTCAAATCCTACAGACCTGATCTCAAATCTGACAGACCTGATCTCAAATCTAACAGACCTGATCTCATATCTAACAGACCTGATCTCATATCTCCAGGGTCAAAACAGACCTGATCTCATATCTGACAGACCTGATCTCATATCTAACAGACCTGATCTCATATCTACACGGACCTGATCTCATATCTAACAGACCTGATCTCATATCTAAAAGACCGGATCTCATATCTAACAGACCTGATCTCATATCTACACAGACCTGATCTCAAATCTAACAGACCTGATCTCATATCTAACAGACCTGATCTCATATCTCCAGGGTCAAAACAGACCTGATCTCATATCTGACAGACCTGATCTCATATCTAACAGACCTGATCTCATATCTACACGGACCTGATCTCATATCTAACAGACCTGATCTCATATCTAAAAGACCAGATCTCATATCTCCGTGGTCAAAACAGACCTGATCTCATATCTGACAGACCTGATCTCATATCTGACAGACCTGATCTCATATCTAACAGACCTGATCTCATATCTCCAGGGTCAAAACAGACCTGATCTCATATCTGACAGACCTGATCTCATATCTAACAGACCTGATCTCATATCTAACAGACCTGATCTCAAATCTCCATGGTCAAAACAGACCTGATCTCATATCTAACAGACCTGATCTCATATCTAACAGACCTGTTCTCATATGTCTGGGGTATAAACATACCTGATCTCATATCTAACAGACATGATCTCATATCTCTGGGGTCTAAACAGACATGATCTCATATCTGACAGACCTGATCTCATATCTCTGGGGTCAAAACAGACCTGATCTCATATCTGACAGAACTGATCTCACATCTAACAGACCTGATCTCATATCTAACAGACCTGATCTCATATCTCTGTGGTCAAAACAGACCTGATCTCATATCTAACAGACCTGATCTAATATATAACAGACCTGATCTCATATCTAACAGACCTGATCTCAAATCTCCATGGTCAAAACAGACCTGATCTCATATCTAACAGACCTGATCTCATATCTAACAGACCTGTTCTCATATGTCTGGGGTATAAACATACCTGATCTCATATCTAACAGACATGATCTCATATCTCTGGGGTCTAAACAGACATGATCTCATATCTGACAGACCTGATCTCATATCTCTGGGGTCAAAACAGACCTGATCTCATATCTGACAGAACTGATCTCATATCTAACAGACCTGATCTCATATCTAACAGACCTGATCTCATATCTCTGTGGTCAAAACAGACCTGATCTCATATCTAACAGACCTGATCTAATATATAACAGACCTGATCTCATATCTAAAAGACAGGATCTCATATCTCCGTGGTCAAAAAAGGCCTGATCTCATATCTGACAGACCTGATCTCATATCTGACAGACCTGATCTCATATCTAACAGACCTGATCTCATATCTGACAGACCTGATCTCATATCTAACAGACCTGATCTCATATCTGACAGACCAGATCTCATATCTGACAGACCAGATCTAAAATCTGACAGGCCTGATCTCAAATCTGACAGACCTGATCTCATATCTGACAGACCAGATCTCAAATCCTACAGACCTGATCTCAAATCTGACAGACCTGATCTCAAATCTAACAGACCTGATCTCATATCTAACAGACCTGATCTCATATCTCCAGGGTCAAAACAGACCTGATCTCATATCTGACAGACCTGATCTCATATCTAACAGACCTGATCTCATATCTACACGGACCTGATCTCATATCTAACAGACCTGATCTCATATCTAAAAGACCGGATCTCATATCTAACAGACCTGATCTCATATCTACACAGACCTGATCTCAAATCTAACAGACCTGATCTCATATCTAACAGACCTGATCTCATATCTCCAGGGTCAAAACAGACCTGATCTCATATCTGACAGACCTGATCTCATATCTAACAGACCTGATCTCATATCTACACGGACCTGATCTCATATCTAACAGACCTGATCTCATATCTAAAAGACCAGATCTCATATCTCCGTGGTCAAAACAGACCTGATCTCATATCTGACAGACCTGATCTCATATCTGACAGACCTGATCTCATATCTAACAGACCTGATCTCATATCTCCAGGGTCAAAACAGACCTGATCTCATATCTGACAGACCTGATCTCATATCTAACAGACCTGATCTCATATCTAACAGACCTGATCTCAAATCTCCATGGTCAAAACAGACCTGATCTCATATCTAACAGACCTGATCTCATATCTAACAGACCTGTTCTCATATGTCTGGGGTATAAACATACCTGATCTCATATCTAACAGACATGATCTCATATCTCTGGGGTCTAAACAGACATGATCTCATATCTGACAGACCTGATCTCATATCTCTGGGGTCAAAACAGACCTGATCTCATATCTGACAGAACTGATCTCATATCTAACAGACCTGATCTCATATCTAACAGACCTGATCTCATATCTCTGTGGTCAAAACAGACCTGATCTCATATCTAACAGACCTGATCTAATATATAACAGACCTGATCTCATATCTAAAAGACAGGATCTCATATCTCCGTGGTCAAAAAAGGCCTGATCTCATATCTGACAGACCTGATCTCATATCTGACAGACCTGATCTCATATCTAACAGACCTGATCTCATATCTGACAGACCTGATCTCATATCTAACAGACCTGATCTCATATCTGACAGACCAGATCTCATATCTGACAGACCAGATCTAAAATCTGACAGGCCTGATCTCAAATCTGACAGACCTGATCTCATATCTGACAGACCAGATCTCAAATCCTACAGACCTGATCTCAAATCTGACAGACCTGATCTCAAATCTAACAGACCTGATCTCATATCTAACAGACCTGATCTCATATCTCCAGGGTCAAAACAGACCTGATCTCATATCTGACAGACCTGATCTCATATCTAACAGACCTGATCTCATATCTACACGGACCTGATCTCATATCTAACAGACCTGATCTCATATCTAAAAGACCGGATCTCATATCTCCGTGGTCAAAAGAGACCTGATCTCATATCTAACAGACCTGATCTCATACCTAAAAGACCGGATCTCATATCTCCGTGGTCAAAACAGACCTGATCTCATATCTGACAGACCTGATCTCATATCTGACAGACCTGATCTCATATCTAACAGACCTGATCTCATATCTCCAGGGTCAAAACAGACCTGATCTCATATTTGACAGACCTGATCTCATATCTAACAGACCTGATCTCATATCTAACAGACCTGATCTCAAATCTCCATGGTCAAAACAGACCTAATCTCATATCTAACAGACCTGATCTCATATCTAACAGACCTGATCTCATATCTAACAGACCTGATCTCATATGTCTGGGGTATAAACAGACCTGATCTCATATCTAACAGACGTGATCTCATATCTCTGGGGTCTAAACAGACCTGATCTCAAATCTGACAGACTTGATCTCAAATCTAACAGACCTGATCTCATATCTAACAGACCTGATCTCATATCTCCAGGGTCAAAACAGACCTGATCTCATATCTGACAGACCTGATCTCATATCTAACAGACCTGATCTCATATCTACACGGACCTGATCTCATATCTAACAGACCTGATCTCATATCTAAAAGACCGGATCTCATATCTCCGTGGTCAAAACAGACCTGATCTCATATCTGACAGACCTGATCTCATATCTAACAGACCTGATCTCATATCTCCAGGGTCAAAACAGACCTGATCTCATATCTGACAGACCTGATCTCATATCTAACAGACCTGATCTCATATCTAACAGACCTGATCTCAAATCTCCATGGTCAAAACAGACCTGATCTCATATCTAACAGACCTGATCTCATATCTAACAGACCTGATCTCATATCTAACAGACCTGATCTCATATGTCTGGGGTATAAACAGACCTGATCTCATATCTAACAGACGTGATCTCATATCTCTGGGGTCTAAACAGACATGATCTCATATCTGACAGACCTGATCTCATATCTCTGGGGTCAAAACAGACCTGATCTCATATCTGACAGAACTGATCTCATATCTAACAGACCTGATCTCATATCTGACAGACGTGATCTCATATCTGACAGACCTGATCTCATATCTAACAGACCTGATCTCATATCTCCAGGGTCAAAACAGACCTGATCTCATATCTGACAGACCTGATCTCATATCTAACAGACCTGATCTCATATCTAACAGACCTGATCTCAATTATCCATGGTCAAAACAGACCTGATCTCATATCTAACAGACCTGATCTCATATCTAACAGACCTGATCTCATATCTAACAGACCTGATCTCATATGTCTGGGGTATAAACAGACCTGATCTCATATCTAACAGACCTGATCTCATATCTAACAGACCTGATCTCATATCTGACAGACCAGATCTCATATCTGACAGACCAGATCTAAAATCTGACAGGCCTGATCTCAAATCTGACAGACCTGATCTCATATCTGACAGACCAGATCTCAAATCCTACAGACATGATCTCAAATCTGACAGACCTGATCTCAAATCTAACAGACCTGATCTCATATCTAACAGACCTGATCTCATATCTCCAGGGTCAAAACAGACCTGATCTCATATCTGACAGACCTGATCTCATATCTAACAGACCTGATCTCATATCTACACGGACCTGATCTCATATCTAACAGACCTGATCTCATATCTAAAAGACCGGATCTCATATCTCCGTGGTCAAAACAGACCTGATCTCATATCTGACAGACCTGATCTCATATCTGACAGACCTGATCTCATATCTAACAGACCTGATCTCATATCTCCAGGGTCAAAACAGACCTGATCTCATATCTGACAGACCTGATCTCATATCTAACAGACCTGATCTCATATCTAACAGACCTGATCTCAAATCTCCATGGTCAAAACAGACCTGATCTCATATCTAACAGACCTGATCTCATATCTAACAGACCTGTTCTCATATGTCTGGGGTATAAACATACCTGATCTCATATCTAACAGACATGATCTCATATCTCTGGGGTCTAAACAGACATGATCTCATATCTGACAGACCTGATCTCATATCTCTGGGGTCAAAACAGACCTGATCTCATATCTGACAGAACTGATCTCATATCTAACAGACCTGATCTCATATCTAACAGACCTGATCTCATATCTCTGTGGTCAAAACAGACCTGATCTCATATCTAACAGACCTGATCTAATATATAACAGACCTGATCTCATATCTAAAAGACAGGATCTCATATCTCCGTGGTCAAAAAAGGCCTGATCTCATATCTGACAGACCTGATCTCATATCTGACAGACCTGATCTCATATCTAACAGACCTGATCTCATATCTGACAGACCTGATCTCATATCTAACAGACCTGATCTCATATCTGACAGACCAGATCTCATATCTGACAGACCAGATCTAAAATCTGACAGGCCTGATCTCAAATCTGACAGACCTGATCTCATATCTGACAGACCAGATCTCAAATCCTACAGACCTGATCTCAAATCTGACAGACCTGATCTCAAATCTAACAGACCTGATCTCATATCTAACAGACCTGATCTCATATCTCCAGGGTCAAAACAGACCTGATCTCATATCTCCAGGGTCAAAACAGACCTGATCTCATATCTGACAGACCTGATCTCATATCTAACAGACCTGATCTCATATCTACACGGACCTGATCTCATATCTAACAGACCTGATCTCATATCTAAAAGACCGGATCTCATATCTCCGTGGTCAAAACAGACCTGATCTCATATCTGACAGACCTGATCTCATATCTGACAGACCTGATCTCATATCTAACAGACCTGATCTCATATCTCCAGGGTCAAAACAGACCTGATCTCATATCTGACAGACCTGATCTCATATCTAACAGACCTGATCTCATATCTAACAGACCTGATCTCAAATCTCCATGGTCAAAACAGACCTGATCTCATATCTAACAGACCTGATCTCATATCTAACAGACCTGTTCTCATATGTCTGGGGTATAAACATACCTGATCTCATATCTAACAGACATGATCTCATATCTCTGGGGTCTAAACAGACATGATCTCATATCTGACAGACCTGATCTCATATCTCTGGGGTCAAAACAGACCTGATCTCATATCTGACAGAACTGATCTCATATCTAACAGACCTGATCTCATATCTAACAGACCTGATCTCATATCTCTGTGGTCAAAACAGACCTGATCTCATATCTAACAGACCTGATCTAATATATAACAGACCTGATCTCATATCTAAAAGACAGGATCTCATATCTCCGTGGTCAAAAAAGGCCTGATCTCATATCTGACAGACCTGATCTCATATCTGACAGACCTGATCTCATATCTAACAGACCTGATCTCATATCTGACAGACCTGATCTCATATCTAACAGACCTGATCTCATATCTGACAGACCAGATCTCATATCTGACAGACCAGATCTAAAATCTGACAGGCCTGATCTCAAATCTGACAGACCTGATCTCATATCTGACAGACCAGATCTCAAATCCTACAGACCTGATCTCAAATCTGACAGACCTGATCTCAAATCTAACAGACCTGATCTCATATCTAACAGACCTGATCTCATATCTCCAGGGTCAAAACAGACCTGATCTCATATCTGACAGACCTGATCTCATATCTAACAGACCTGATCTCATATCTACACGGACCTGATCTCATATCTAACAGACCTGATCTCATATCTAAAAGACCGGATCTCATATCTAACAGACCTGATCTCATATCTACACAGACCTGATCTCAAATCTAACAGACCTGATCTCATATCTAACAGACCTGATCTCATATCTCCAGGGTCAAAACAGACCTGATCTCATATCTGACAGACCTGATCTCATATCTAACAGACCTGATCTCATATCTACACGGACCTGATCTCATATCTAACAGACCTGATCTCATATCTAAAAGACCAGATCTCATATCTCCGTGGTCAAAACAGACCTGATCTCATATCTGACAGACCTGATCTCATATCTGACAGACCTGATCTCATATCTAACAGACCTGATCTCATATCTCCAGGGTCAAAACAGACCTGATCTCATATCTGACAGACCTGATCTCATATCTAACAGACCTGATCTCATATCTAACAGACCTGATCTCAAATCTCCATGGTCAAAACAGACCTGATCTCATATCTAACAGACCTGATCTCATATCTAACAGACCTGTTCTCATATGTCTGGGGTATAAACATACCTGATCTCATATCTAACAGACATGATCTCATATCTCTGGGGTCTAAACAGACATGATCTCATATCTGACAGACCTGATCTCATATCTCTGGGGTCAAAACAGACCTGATCTCATATCTGACAGAACTGATCTCATATCTAACAGACCTGATCTCATATCTAACAGACCTGATCTCATATCTCTGTGGTCAAAACAGACCTGATCTCATATCTAACAGACCTGATCTAATATATAACAGACCTGATCTCATATCTAAAAGACAGGATCTCATATCTCCGTGGTCAAAAAGGCCTGATCTCATATCTGACAGACCTGATCTCATATCTGACAGACCTGATCTCATATCTAACAGACCTGATCTCATATCTGACAGACCTGATCTCATATCTAACAGACCTGATCTCATATCTGACAGACCAGATCTCATATCTGACAGACCAGATCTAAAATCTGACAGGCCTGATCTCAAATCTGACAGACCTGATCTCATATCTGACAGACCAGATCTCAAATCCTACAGACCTGATCTCAAATCTGACAGACCTGATCTCAATCTAACAGACCTGATCTCATATCTAACAGACCTGATCTCATATCTCCAGGGTCAAAACAGACCTGATCTCATATCTGACAGACCTGATCTCATATCTAACAGACCTGATCTCATATCTACACGGACCTGATCTCATATCTAACAGACCTGATCTCATATCTAAAAGACCGGATCTCATATCTCCGTGGTCAAAAGAGACCTGATCTCATATCTAACAGACCTGATCTCATACCTAAAAGACCGGATCTCATATCTCCGTGGTCAAAACAGACCTGATCTCATATCTGACAGACCTGATCTCATATCTGACAGACCTGATCTCATATCTAACAGACCTGATCTCATATCTCCAGGGTCAAAACAGACCTGATCTCATATTTGACAGACCTGATCTCATATCTAACAGACCTGATCTCATATCTAACAGACCTGATCTCAAATCTCCATGGTCAAAACAGACCTAATCTCATATCTAACAGACCTGATCTCATATCTAACAGACCTGATCTCATATCTAACAGACCTGATCTCATATGTCTGGGGTATAAACAGACCTGATCTCATATCTAACAGACGTGATCTCATATCTCTGGGGTCTAAACAGACCTGATCTCAAATCTGACAGACTTGATCTCAAATCTAACAGACCTGATCTCATATCTAACAGACCTGATATCATATCTCCAGGGTCAAAACAGACCTGATCTCATATCTGACAGACCTGATCTCATATCTAACAGACCTGATCTCATATCTACACGGACCTGATCTCATATCTAACAGACCTGATCTCATATCTAAAAGACCGGATCTCATATCTCCGTGGTCAAAACAGACCTGATCTCATATCTGACAGACCTGATCGCATATCTAACAGACCTGATCTCATATCTCCAGGGTCAAAACAGACCTGATCTCATATCTGACAGACCTGATCTCATATCTAACAGACCTGATCTCATATCTAACAGACCTGATCTCAAATCTCCATGGTCAAAACAGACCTGATCTCATATCTAACAGACCTGATCTCATATCTAACAGACCTGATCTCATATCTAACAGACCTGATCTCATATGTCTGGGGTATAAACAGACCTGATCTCATATCTAACAGACGTGATCTCATATCTCTGGGGTCTAAACAGACATGATCTCAAATCTGACAGACCTGATCTCATATCTCTGGGGTCAAAACAGACCTGATCTCATATCTGACAGAACTGATCTCATATCTAACAGACCTGATCTCATATCTGACAGACCTGATCTCATATCTGACAGACCTGATCTCATATCTAACAGACCTGATCTCATATCTCCAGGGTCAAAACAGACCTGATCTCATATCTGACAGACCTGATCTCATATCTAACAGACCTGATCTCATATCTAACAGACCTGATCTCATATCTAACAGACCTGATCTCATATCTAACAGACCTGATCTCATATGTCTGGGGTATAAACAGACCTGATCTCATATCTAACAGACCTGATCTCATATCTAACAGACCTGATCTCATATCTGACAGACCAGATCTCATATCTGACAGACCTGATCTCAAATCTAACAGACCTGATCTCATATCTAACAGACCTGATCTCATATCTCCAGGGTCAAAACAGACCTGATCTCATATCTGACAGACCTGATCTCATATCTAACAGACCTGATCTCATATCTACACGGACCTGATCTCATATCTAACAGACCTGATCTCATATCTAAAAGACCGGATCTCATATCTCCGTGGTCAAAACAGACCTGATCTCATATCTGACAGACCTGATCTCATATCTGACAGACCTGATCTCATATCTAACAGACCTGATCTCATATCTCCAGGGTCAAAACAGACCTGATCTCATATCTGACAGACCTGATCTCATATCTAACAGACCTGATCTCATATCTAACAGACCTGATCTCAAATCTCCATGGTCAAAACAGACCTGATCTCATATCTAACAGACCTGATCTCATATCTAACAGACCTGTTCTCATATGTCTGGGGTATAAACATACCTGATCTCATATCTAACAGACATGATCTCATATCTCTGGGGTCTAAACAGACATGATCTCATATCTGACAGACCTGATCTCATATCTCTGGGGTCAAAACAGACCTGATCTCATATCTGACAGAACTGATCTCATATCTAACAGACCTGATCTCATATCTAACAGACCTGATCTCATATCTCTGTGGTCAAAACAGACCTGATCTCATATCTAACAGACCTGATCTAATATATAACAGACCTGATCTCATATCTAAAAGACAGGATCTCATATCTCCGTGGTCAAAAAAGGCCTGATCTCATATCTGACAGACCTGATCTCATATCTGACAGACCTGATCTCATATCTAACAGACCTGATCTCATATCTGACAGACCTGATCTCATATCTAACAGACCTGATCTCATATCTGACAGACCAGATCTCATATCTGACAGACCAGATCTAAAATCTGACAGGCCTGATCTCAAATCTGACAGACCTGATCTCATATCTGACAGACCAGATCTCAAATCCTACAGACCTGATCTCAAATCTGACAGACCTGATCTCAAATCTAACAGACCTGATCTCATATCTAACAGACCTGATCTCATATCTCCAGGGTCAAAACAGACCTGATCTCATATCTGACAGACCTGATCTCATATCTAACAGACCTGATCTCATATCTACACAGACCTGATCTCATATCTAACAGACCTGATCTCATATCTAAAAGACCGGATCTCATATCTAACAGACCTGATCTCATATCTACACGGACCTGATCTCATATCTAACAGACCTGATCTCATATCTAAAAGACCGGATCTCATATCTCCGTGGTCAAAACAGACCTGATCTCATATCTAACAGACCTGATCTCATACCTAAAAGACCGGATCTCATATCTCCGTGGTCAAAACAGACCTGATCTCATATCTGACAGACCTGATCTCATATCTGACAGACCTGATCTCATATCTCCAGGGTCAAAACAGACCTGATCTCATATCTGACAGACCTGATCTCATATCTAACAGACCTGATCTCATATCTAACAGACCTGATCTCAAATCTCCATGGTCAAAACAGACCTAATCTCATATCTAACAGACCTGATCTCATATCTAACAGACCTGATCTCATATCTAACAGACCTGATCTCATATGTCTGGGGTATAAACAGACCTGATCTCATATCTAACAGACGTGATCTCATATCTCTGGGGTCTAAACAGACCTGATCTCAAATCTGACAGACTTGATCTCAAATCTAGCAGACCTGATCTCATATCTAACAGACCTGATCTCATATCTCCAGGGTCAAACAGACCTGATCTCATATCTGACAGACCTGATCTCATATCTAACAGACCTGATCTCATATCTACACGGACCTGATCTCATATCTAACAGACCTGATCTCATATCTAAAAGACCGGATCTCATATCTCCGTGGTCAAAACAGACCTGATCTCATATCTGACAGACCTGATCTCATATCTAACAGACCTGATCTCATATCTCCAGGGTCAAAACAGACCTGATCTCATATCTGACAGACCTGATCTCATATCTAACAGACCTGATCTCATATCTAACAGACCTGATCTCAAATCTCCATGGTCAAAACAGACCTGATCTCATATCTAACAGACCTGATCTCATATCTAACAGACCTGATCTCATATCTAACAGACCTGATCTCATATGTCTGGGGTATAAACAGACCTGATCTCATATCTAACAGACGTGATCTCATATCTCTGGGGTCTAAACAGACATGATCTCATATCTGACAGACCTGATCTCATATCTCTGGGGTCAAAACAGACCTGATCTCATATCTGACAGAACTGATCTCATATCTAACAGACCTGATCTCATATCTGACAGACCTGATCTCATATCTGACAGACCTGATCTCATATCTAACAGACCTGATCTCATATCTCCAGGGTCAAAACAGACCTGATCTCATATCTGACAGACCTGATCTCATATCTAACAGACCTGATCTCATATCTAACAGACCTGATCTCAATTATCCATGGTCAAAACAGACCTGATCTCATATCTAACAGACCTGATCTCATATCTAACAGACCTGATCTCATATCTAACAGACCTGATCTCATATGTCTGGGGTATAAACAGACCTGATCTCATATCTAACAGACCTGATCTCATATCTAACAGACCTGATCTCATATCTGACAGACCAGATCTCATATCTGACAGACCAGATCTAAAATCTGACAGGCCTGATCTCAAATCTGACAGACCTGATCTCATATCTGACAGACCAGATCTCAAATCCTACAGACATGATCTCAAATCTGACAGACCTGATCTCAAATCTAACAGACCTGATCTCATATCTAACAGACCTGATCTCATATCTCCAGGGTCAAAACAGACCTGATCTCATATCTGACAGACCTGATCTCATATCTAACAGACCTGATCTCATATCTACACGGACCTGATCTCATATCTAACAGACCTGATCTCATATCTAAAAGACCGGATCTCATATCTCCGTGGTCAAAACAGACCTGATCTCATATCTGACAGACCTGATCTCATATCTGACAGACCTGATCTCATATCTAACAGACCTGATCTCATATCTCCAGGGTCAAAACAGACCTGATCTCATATCTGACAGACCTGATCTCATATCTAACAGACCTGATCTCATATCTAACAGACCTGATCTCAAATCTCCATGGTCAAAACAGACCTGATCTCATATCTAACAGACCTGATCTCATATCTAACAGACCTGTTCTCATATGTCTGGGGTATAAACATACCTGATCTCATATCTAACAGACATGATCTCATATCTCTGGGGTCTAAACAGACATGATCTCATATCTGACAGACCTGATCTCATATCTCTGGGGTCAAAACAGACCTGATCTCATATCTGACAGAACTGATCTCATATCTAACAGACCTGATCTCATATCTAACAGACCTGATCTCATATCTCTGTGGTCAAAACAGACCTGATCTCATATCTAACAGACCTGATCTAATATATAACAGACCTGATCTCATATCTAAAAGACAGGATCTCATATCTCCGTGGTCAAAAAGGCCTGATCTCATATCTGACAGACCTGATCTCATATCTGACAGACCTGATCTCATATCTAACAGACCTGATCTCATATCTGACAGACCTGATCTCATATCTAACAGACCTGATCTCATATCTGACAGACCAGATCTCATATCTGACAGACCAGATCTAAAATCTGACAGGCCTGATCTCAAATCTGACAGACCTGATCTCATATCTGACAGACCAGATCTCAAATCCTACAGAGCTGATCTCAAATCTGACAGACCTGATCTCAAATCTAACAGACCTGATCTCATATCTAACAGACCTGATCTCATATCTCCAGGGTCAAAACAGACCTGATCTCATATCTGACAGACCTGATCTCATATCTAACAGACCTGATCTCATATCTACACGGACCTGATCTCATATCTAACAGACCTGATCTCATATCTAAAAGACCGGATCTCATATCTCCGTGGTCAAAACAGACCTGATCTCATATCTAACAGACCTGATCTCATATCTCCAGGGTCAAAACAGACCTGATCTCATATCTGACAGACCTGATCTCATATCTAACAGACCTGATCTCATATCTAACAGACCTGATCTCAAATCTCCATGGTCAAAACAGACCTGATGTCATATCTAACAGACCTGATCTCATATCTAACAGACCTGATCTCATATCTAACAGACCTGATCTCATATCTAACAGACCTGTTCTCATATGTCTGGGGTATAAACATACCTGATCTCATATCTAACAGACATGATCTCATATCTCTGGGGTCTAAACAGACATGATCTCATATCTGACAGACCAGATCTCAAATCTGACAGACCTGATCTCAAATCTGACAGACCTGATCTCATATCTAACAGACCTGATCTCATATCTAACAGACCTGATCTCATATCTAACAGACCTGATCTCATATCTAACAGACCTGATCTCATATGTCTGGGGTATAAACAGACCTGATCTCATATCTAACAGACGTGATCTCATATCTCTGGGGTCTAAACAGACATGATCTCATATCTGACAGACCTGATCTCATATCTCTGGGGTCAAAACAGACCTGATCTCATATCTGACAGAACTGATCTCATATCTAACAGACCTGATCTCATATCTAACAGACCTGATCTCATATCTCTGTGGTCAAAACAGACCTGATCTCATATCTAACAGACCTGATCTAATATATAACAGACCTGATCTCATATCTAAAAGACAGGATCTCATATCTCCGTGGTCAAAAAAGGCCTGATCTCATATCTGACAGACCTGATCTCATATCTGACAGACCTGATCTCATATCTAACAGGCCTGATCTCAAATCTGACAGACCTGATCTCATATCTGACAGACCAGATCTCAAATCCTACAGACCTGATCTCAAATCTGACAGACCTGATCTCAAATCTAACAGACCTGATCTCATATCTAACAGACCTGATCTCATATCTCCAGGGTCAAAACAGACCTGATCTCATATCTGACAGACCTGATCTCATATCTAACAGACCTGATCTCATATCTACACGGACCTGATCTCATATCTAACAGACCTGATCTCATATCTAAAAGACCGGATCTCATATCTCCGTGGTCAAAACAGACCTGATCTCATATCTGACAGACCTGATCTCATATCTGACAGACCTGATCTCATATCTAACAGACCTGATCTCATATCTCCAGGGTCAAAACAGACCTGATCTCATATCTGACAGACCTGATCTCATATCTAACAGACCTGATCTCATATCTAACAGACCTGATCTCAAATCTCCATGGTCAAAACAGACCTGATCTCATATCTAACAGACCTGATCTCATATCTAACAGACCTGATCTCATATGTCTGGGGTATAAACATACCTGATCTCATATCTAACAAACATGATCTCATATCTCTGGGGTCTAAACAGACATGATCTCATATCTGACAGACCTGATCTCATATCTCTGGGGTCAAAACAGACCTGATCTCATATCTGACAGAACTGATCTCATATCTAAAAGACCTGATCTCATATCTAACAGACCTGATCTCATATCTCTGTGGTCAAAACAGACCTGATCTCATATCTAACAGACCTGATCTAATATATAACAGACCTGATCTCATATCTAAAAGACAGGATCTAATATCTCCGTGGTCAAAAAAGGCCTGATCTCATATCTGACAGACCTGATCTCATATCTGACAGACCTGATCTCATATCTAACAGACCTGATCTCATATCTGACAGACCAGATCTCATATCTGACAGACCAGATCTCAAATCTGACAGACCCGATCTCAAATCTGACAGACCTGATCTCATATCTAACAGACCTGATCTCATATCTAACAGACCTGATCTCATATCTCCAGGGTCAAAACAGCCCTGATCTCATATCTGACAGACCTGATCTCATATCCTTCAGACCTGATCTCATATCTGACAGATCAGATCTCAAATCTGACAGACCTGATCTCAAATCTGACAGACCTGATCTCATATCTGACAGACCAGATCTCAAATCCTACAGACCTGATCTCAAATCTGACAGACCTGATCTCAAATCTAACAGACCTGATCTCATATCTAACAGACCTGATCTCATATCTCCAGGGTAAAAACAGACCTGATCTCATATCTAAAAGACCGGATCTCATATCTCCGTGGTCAAAACAGACCTGATCTCATATCTGACAGACCTGATCTCATATCTGACAGACCTGATCTCATATCTAACAGAACTGATCTCATATCTCCAGGGTCAAAACAGACCTGATCTCATATCTGACAGACCTGATCTCATATCTAACAGACCTGATCTCATATCTAACAGACCTGATCTCAAATCTCCATGGTCAAAACAGACCTGATCTCATATCTAACAGACCTGATCTCATATCTAACAGACCTGATCTCATATCTAACAGACCTGATCTCATATGTCTGGGGTATAAACATACCTGATCTCATATCTAACAGACATGATCTCATATCTCTGGGGTCTAAACAGACACGATCTCATATCTGACAGACCTGATCTCATATCTCTGGGGTCAAAACAGACCTGATCTCATATCTGACAGAACTGATCTCATATCTAACAGACCTGATCTCATATCTAACAGACCTGATCTCATATCTCTGTGGTCAAAACAGACCTGATCTCATGTCTAACAGACCTGATCTAATATATAACAGACCTGATCTCATATCTAAAAGACAGGATCTCATATCTCCGTGGTCAAAAAGGCCTGATCTCATATCTGACAGACCTGATCTCATATCTGACAGACCTGATCTCATATCTAACAGACCTGATATCATATCTGACAGACCAGATCTCATATCTGATATCTCAAATCTGACAGACCTGATCTCAAATCTGACAGACCTGATCTCATATCTAACAGACCTGATCTCATATCTAACAGACCTGATCTCATATCTAACAGACCTGATCTCATATCTCCAGGGTCAAAACAGCCCTGATCTCATATCTGACAGACCTGATCTCATATCTGACAGACCAGATCTCAAATCTGACAGACCTGATCTCAAATCTGACAGACCTGATCTCAAATCTAACAGACCTGATCTCATAGCTAACAGACCTGATCTCATATCTCCAGGGTAAAAACAGACCTGATCTCATATCTGACAGACCTGATCTCATATCTAACAGACCTGATCTCATATCTACACGGACCTGATCTCATATCTAACAGACCTGATCTCATATCTCCGTGATCAAAACAGACCTGATCTCATATCTGACAGACCTGATCTCATATCTGACAGACCTGATCTCATATCTAACAGACCTGATCTCATATCTCCAGGGTCAAAACAGACCTGATCTCATATCTGACAGACCTGATCTCATATCTAACAGACCTGATCTCATATCTAACAGACCTGATCTCAAATCTCCATGGTCAAAACAGACCTGATCTCATATCTAACAGACCTGATCTCATATCTAACAGACCTGATCTCATATCTAACAGACCTGATCTCATATGTCTGGGGTATAAACAGACCTGATCTCATATCTAACAGACGTGATCTCATATCTCTGGGGTCTAAACAGACATGATCTCATATCTGACAGACCTGATCTCATATCTCTGGGGTCAAAACAGACCTGATCTCAAATCTGACAGAAACTGATCTCATATCTAACAGACCTGATCTCATATCTAACAGACCTGATCTCATATCTCTGTGGTCAAAACAGACCTGATCTCATATCTAACAGACCTGATCTAATATATAACAGACCTGATCTCATATCTAAAAGACAGGATCTCATATCTCCATGGTCAAAAAAGGCCTGATCTCATATCTGACAGACCTGATCTCATATCTGACAGACCTGATCTCATATCTAACAGACCTGATCTCATATCTGACAGACCAGATCTCATATCTGACAGACCAGATCTCAAATCTGACAGACCTGATCTCAAATCTGACAGACCTGATCTCATATCTAACAGACCTGATCTCATATCTAACAGACCTGATCTCATATCTCCAGGGTCAAAACAGCCCTGATCTCATATCTGACAGACCTGATCTCATATCTGACAGACCAGATCTCAAATCTGACAGACCTGATCTCAAATCTGACAGACCTGATCTCATATCTGACAGACCAGATCTCAAATCCTACAGACCTGATCTCAAATCTGACAGACCTGATCTCAAATCTAACAGACCTGATCTCATATCTAACAGACCTGATCTCATATCTCCAGGGTAAAAACAGACCTGATCTCATATCTGACAGACCTGATCTCATATCCAACAGACCTGATCTCATATCTACACGGACCTGATCTCATATCTAACAGACCTGATCTCATATCTAAAAGACCGGATGTCATATCTCCGTGGTCAAAACAGACCAGATCTCATATCTGACAGACCTGATCTCATATCTGACAGACCTGATCTCATATCTAACAGACCTGATCTCATATCTAACAGACCTGATCTCATATCTAACAGACCTGATCTCATATCTAACAGACCTGATCTCAAATCTCCATGGTCAAAACAGACCTGATCTCATATCTAACAGACCTGATCTCATTTCTAACAGACCTGATCTCATATCTAACAGACCTGATCTCATATCTCCAGGGTCAAAACAGACCTGATCTCATATCTGACAGACCTGATCTCATATCTAACAGACCTGATCTCATATCTAACAGACCCTGATCTCAAATCTCCATGGTCAAAACAGACCTGATCTCATATCTAACAGACCTGATCTCATTTCTAACAGACCTGATCTCATATCTAACAGACCTGATCTCATATCTCTGGGGTCTAAACAGACATGATCTCATATCTGACAGACCTGATCTCATATCTCTGGGGTCAAACAGACCTGATCTCATATCTGACAGAACTGATCTCATATCTAACAGACCTGATCTCATATCTAACAGACCTGATCTCATATCTCTGTGGTCAAAACAGACCTGATCTCATATCTAACAGACCTGATCTAATATATAACAGACCTGATCTCATATCTAAAAGACAGGATCTCAAATCTCCATGGTCAAAAAAGGCCTGATCTCATATCTGACAGACCTGATCTCATATCTGACAGACCTGATCTCATATCTAACAGACCTGATCTCATATCTGACAGACCAGATCTCATATCTGACAGACCAGATCTCAAATCTGACAGACCTGATCTCAAATCTGACAGACCTGATCTCATATCTCTGTGGTCAAAACAGACCTGATCTCATATCTAACAGACCTGATCTAATATATAACAGACCTGATCTCATATCTAAAAGACAGGATCTCAAATCTCCATGGTCAAAAAAGGCCTGATCTCATATCTGACAGACCTGATCTCAAATCTGACAGACCTGATCTCATATCTGACAGACCAGATCTCAAATCCTACAGACCTGATCTCAAATCTGACAGACCTGATCTCAAATCTAACAGACCTGATCTCATATCTAACAGACCTGATCTCATATCTCCAGGGTAAAAACAGACCTGATCTCATATCTGACAGACCTGATCTCATATCCAACAGACCTGATCTCATATCTACACGGACCTGATCTCATATCTAACAGACCTGATCTCATATCTAAAAGACCGGATGTCATATCTCCGTGGTCAAAACAGACCAGATCTCATATCTGACAGACCTGATCTCATATCTGACAGACCTGATCTCATATCTAACAGACCTGATCTCATATCTAACAGACCTGATCTCATATCTAACAGACCTGATCTCATATCTAACAGACCTGATCTCAAATCTCCATGGTCAAAACAGACCTGATCTCATATCTAACAGACCTGATCTCATTTCTAACAGACCTGATCTCATATCTAACAGACCTGATCTCATATCTCTGGGGTCTAAACAGACATGATCTCATATCTGACAGACCTGATCTCATATCTCTGGGGTCAAAACAGACCTGATCTCATATCTGACAGAACTGATCTCATATCTAACAGACCTGATCTCATATCTAACAGACCTGATCTCATATCTCTGTGGTCAAAACAGACCTGATCTAATATCTAACAGACCTGATCTAATATATAACAGACCTGATCTCATATCTAAAAGACAGGATCTCATATCTCCGTGGTCAAAAAAGGCCTGATCTCATATCTGACAGACCTGATCTCATATCTGACAGACCTGATCTCATATCTAACAGACCTGATCTCATATCTAACATATCTGATCTCATATCTAACAGACCTGATCTCATATCTAACAGACCTGATCTCATATCTCACAGACCTGATCTCATATCTCCAGGGTCAAAACAGACCTGATCTCATATCTAAATGACCTGATCTCATATCTACACGGACCTGATCTCATATCTAACAGACCTGATCTCACATCTCAGTGGTCAAAACAGACCTGATCTCATATCTGACAGACCTGATCTCATATCTGACAGACCTGATCTCATATCTAACAGACCTGATCTCATATCTCCAGGGTCAAAACAGACCTGATCTCATATCTGACAGACCTGATCTCATATCTAACAGACCTGATCTCATATCTAACAGACCTGATCTCAAATCTCCATGGTCAAAACAGACCTGATCTCATATCTAACAGACCTGATCTCATATCTAACAGACCTGATCTCATATCTAACAGACCTGATCTCATATGTCTGGGGTATAAACAGACCTGATCTCATATCTAACAGACGTGATCTCATATCTCTGGGGTCTAAACAGACATGATCTCATATCTGACAGACCTGATCTCATATCTCTGGGGTCAAAACAGACCTGATCTCATATCTGACAGAACTGATCTCATATCTAACAGACCTGATCTCATATCTAACAGACCTGATCTCATATCTAACAGACCTGATCTCATATCTCTGTGGTCAAAACAGACCTGATCTCATATCTAACAGACCTGATCTAATATATAACAGACCTGATCTCATATCTAAAAGACAGGATCTCATATCTCCATGGTCAAAAAAGGCCTGATCTCATATCTGACAGACCTGATCTCATATCTGACAGACCTGATCTCATATCTAACAGACCTGATCTCATATCTGACAGACCAGATCTCATATCTGACAGACCAGATCTCAAATCTGACAGACCTGATCTCAAATCTGACAGACCTGATCTCATATCTAACAGACCTGATCTCATATCTAACAGACCTGATCTCATATCTCCAGGGTCAAAACAGCCCTGATCTCATATCTGACAGACCTGATCTCATATCTCCAGGGTCAAAACAGCCCTGATCTCATATCTGACAGACCTGATCTCATATCTAACAGACCTGATCTCATATCTACACGGACCTGATCTCATATCTAACAGACCTGATCTCATATCTAAAAGACCGGATCTCATATCTCCGTGGTCAAAACAGACCAGATCTCATATCTGACAGACCTGATCTCATATCTGACAGACCTGATCTCATATCTAACAGACCTGATCTCATATCTCCAGGGTCAAAACAGACATGATCTCATATCTGACAGACCTGATCTCATATCTAACAGACCTGATTTCATATCTAACAGACCTGATCTCAAATCTCCATGGTCAAAACAGACCTGATCTCATATCTAACAGACCTGATCTCATTTCTAACAGACCTGATCTCATATCTAACAGACCTGATCTCATATCTCTGGGGTCTAAACAGACATGATCTCATATCTGACAGACCTGATCTCATATCTCTGGGGTCAAAACAGACCTGATCTCATATCTGACAGAACTGATCTCATATCTCTGTGGTCAAAACAGACCTGATCTCATATCTAACAGACCTGATCTCATATCTCTGTGGTCAAAACAGACCTGATCTCATATCTAACAGACCTGATCTAATATATAACAGACCTGATCTCATATCTAAAAGACAGGATCTCATATCTCCATGGTCAAAAAAGGCCTGATCTCATATCTGACAGACCTGATCTCATATCTGACAGACCTGATCTCATATCTAACAGACCTGATCTCATATCTGACAGACCAGATCTCATATCTGACAGACCAGATCTCAAATCTGACAGACCTGATCTCAAATCTGACAGACCTGATCTCATATCTAACAGACCTGATCTCATATCTAACAGACCTGATCTCATATCTCCAGGGTCAAAACAGCCCTGATCTCATATCTGACAGACCTGATCTCATATCTGACAGACCAGATCTCAAATCTGACAGACCTGATCTCAAATCTGACAGACCTGATCTCATATCTGACAGACCAGATCTCAAATCCTACAGACCTGATCTCAAATCTGACAGACCTGATCTCAAATCTAACAGACCTGATCTCATATCTAACAGACCTGATCTCATATCTCCAGGGTAAAAACAGACCTGATCTCATATCTGACAGACCTGATCTCATATCTAACAGACCTGATCTCATATCTAACAGACCTGATCTCAAATCTCCATGGTCAAAACAGACCTGATCTCATATCTAACAGACCTGATCTCATATCTAACAGATCTGATCTCATATCTAACAGACCTGATCTCATATGTCTGGGGTATAAACAGACCTGATCTCATATCTAACAGACGTGATCTCATATCTCTGGGGTCTAAACAGACATGATCTCATATCTGACAGACCTGATCTCATATCTCTGGGGTCAAAAAAGACCTGATCTCATATCTGACAGAACTGATCTCATATCTAACAGACCTGATCTCATAACTAACAGACCTGATCTCATATCTCTGTGGTCAAAATAGACCTGATCTCATATCTAACAGACCTGATCTAATATATAACAGACCTGATCTCATATCTAAAAGACAGGATCTCATATCTCCGTGGTCAAAAAAGGCCTGATCTCATATCTGACAGACCTGATCTCATATCTGACAGACCTGATCTCATATCTAACAGACCTGATCTCATATCTGACAGACCAGATCTCATATCTGACAGACCAGATCTCAAATCTGACAGACCTGATCTCATATCTAACAGACCTGATCTCATATCTAACAGACCTGATCTCATATCTAACAGACCTGATCTCATATCTCCAGGGTCAAAACAGCCCTGATCTCATATCTGACAGACCTGATCTCATATCCTTCAGACCTGATCTCATATCTGACAGACCAGATCTCAAATCTGACAGACCTGATCTCAAATCTGACAGACCTGATCTCATTACTGACAGACCAGATCTCAAATCCTACAGACCTGATCTCAAATCTGACAGACCTGATCTCAAATCTAACAGACCTGATCTCATATCTAACAGACCTGATCTCATATCTCCAGGGTAAAAACAGACCTGATCTCATATCTGACAGACCTGATCTCATATCTAACAGACCTGATCTCATATCTACACGGACCTGATCTCATATCTAACAGACCTGATCTCATATCTAAAAGACCGGATCTCATATCTCCGTGGTCAAAACAGACCAGATCTCATATCTGACAGACCTGATCTCATATCTGACAGACCTGATCTCATATCTAACAGACCTGATCTCATATCTCCAGGGTCAAAACAGACCTGATCTCATATCTGACAGACCTGATCTCATATCTAACAGACCTGATCTCATATCTAACAGACCTGATCTCAAATCTCCATGGTCAAAACAGACCTGATCTCATATCTAACAGACCTGATCTCATTTCTAACAGACCTGATCTCATATCTAACAGACCTGATCTCATATCTCTGGGGTCTAAACAGACATGATCTCATATCTGACAGACCTGATCTCATATCTCTGGGGTCAAAACAGACCTGATCTCATATCTGACAGAACTGATCTCATATCTAACAGACCTTATCTCATATCTCCAGGGTCAAAACAGCCCTGATCTCATATCTCACAGACCTGATCTCATATCCTTCAGACCTGATCTCATATCTGACAGACCAGATCTCAAATCTGACAGACCTGATCTCAAATCTGACAGACCTGATCTCATATCTGACAGACCAGATCTCAAATCCTACAGACCTGATCTCAAATCTGACAGACCTGATCTCAAATCTAACAGACCTGATCTCATATCTAACAGACCTGATCTCATATCTCCAGGGTAAAAACAGACCTGATCTCATATCTGACAGACCTGATCTCATATCTAACAGACCTGATCTCATATCTACACGGACCTGATCTCATATCTAACAGACCTGATCTCATATCTAAAAGACCGGATCTCATATCTCCGTGGTCAAAACAGACCAGATCTCATATCTGACAGACCTGATCTCATATCTGACAGACCTGATCTCATATCTAACAGACCTGATCTCATATCTCCAGGGTCAAAACAGACCTGATCTCATATCTGACAGACCAGATCTCATATCTAACAGACCTGATCTCATATCTAACAGACCTGATCTCAAATCTCCATGGTCAAAACAGACCTGATCTCATATCTAACAGACCTGATCTCATTTCTAACAGACCTGATCTCATATCTAACAGACCTGATCTCATATCTCTGGGGTCTAAACAGACATGATCTCATATCTGACAGACCTGATCTCATATCTCTGGGGTCAAAACAGACCTGATCTCATATCTGACAGAACTGATCTCATATCTAACAGACCTGATCTCATATCTAACAGACCTGATCTCATATCTCTGTGGTCAAAACAGACCTGAACTAATATCTAACAGACCTGATCTAATATATAACAGACCTGATCTCATATCTAAAAGACAGGATCTCACATCTCCGTGGTCAAAAAAGGCCTGATCTCATATCTGACAGACCTGATCTCATATCTGACAGACCTGATCTCATATCTAACAGACCTGATCTCATATCTAACATATCTGATCTCATATCTAACAGACCTGATCTCATATCTGACAGACCTGATCTCATATCTAACAGACCTAATCTCATATCTGACAGACCTGATCTCATATCTGACAGACCGTATCTCATATCTGACAGAACTGATCTCATATCTGACAAACCTATCTCATATCTAACAGTCCTGATCTCATATCTCTGTGGTCAAAACAGACCTGATCTCATATCTAACAGCCCTGATCTCATATCTGACAGACCTGATCTCATATCTCTGGGGTCAAAACAGACCTGATCTCATATCTGACAGACCTGATGTCATATCTGACAGACCAGATCTCAAATCTGACAGACCTGATCTCAAATCTGACAGACCTGATCTCATATCTAACAGACCTGATCTCATATCTAACAGACCTAATCTCATATCTAACAGACCTGATCTCATATCTAACAGACCTGATCTCATATCTCCAGGGTCAAAACAGACCTGATCTCATATCTAACAGACCTGATCTCATATCTGACAGACCTGATCTCATATCCTTCAGACCTGATCTCATATCTGACAGACCAGATCTCAAATCTGACAGGCCTGATCTCAAATCTGACAGACCTGATCTCATATCTGACAGACCAGATCTTAAATCCTACAGACCTGATCTCAAATCTGATAGACCTGATCTCATATCTAACAGACCTGATCTCATATCTAACAGACCTGATCTCATATCTCCAGGGTCAAAACAGACCTGATCTCATATGTCTGGGGTATAAACAGACCTGATCTCATATCTAACAGACGTGATCTCATATCTCTGGGGTCTAAACAGACATGATCTCATATCTGACAGACCTGATCTCATATCTCTGGGGTCAAAACAGACCTGATCTCATATCTGACAGAACTGATCTCATATCTAACAGACCTGATCTCATATCTAACAGACCTGATCTCATATCTCTGTGGTCAAAACAGACCTGATCTAATATCTAACAGACCTGATCTAATATATAACAGACCTGATCTCATATCTAAAAGACAGGATCTCATATCTCCGTGGTCAAAAAAGGCCTGATCTCATATCTGACAGACCTGATCTCATATCTGACAGACCTGATCTCATATCTAACAGACCTGATCTCATATCTAACATATCTGATCTCATATCTAACAGACCTGATCTCATATCTAACAGACCTGATCTCATATCTGACAGACCTGATCTCATATCTAACAGACCTAATCTCATATCTGACAGACCTGATCTCATATCTGACAGACCGTATCTCATATCTGACAGAACTGATCTCATATCTGACAAACCTATATCATATCTAACAGTCCTGATCTCATATCTCTGTGGTCAAAACAGACCTGATCTCATATCTAACAGCCCTGATCTCATATCTGACAGACCTGATCTCATATCTCTGGGGTCAAAACAGACCTGATCTCATATCTGACAGACCTGATGTCATATCTGACAGACCAGATCTCAAATCTGACAGACCTGATCTCAAATCTGACAGACCTGATCTCATATCTAACAGACCTGATCTCATATCTAACAGACCTAATCTCATATCTAACAGACCTGATCTCATATCTAACAGACCTGATCTCATATCTCCAGGGTCAAAACAGACCTGATCTCATATCTAACAGACCTGATCTCATATCTGACAGACCTGATCTCATATCCTTCAGACCTGATCTCATATCTGACAGACCAGATCTAAAATCTGACAGGCCTGATCTCAAATCTGACAGACCTGATCTCATATCTGACAGACCTGATGTCATATCTGACAGACCTGATATCATATCTAACAGACCTGATCTCATATCTAACAGACCTAATCTCATATCTGACAGACCTGATCTCATATCTGACAGACCGTATCTCATATCTGACAGAACTGATCTCATATCTGACAAACCTATATCATATCTAACAGTCCTGATCTCATATCTCTGTGGTCAAAACAGACCTGATCTCATATCTAACAGCCCTGATCTCATATCTGACAGACCTGATCTCATATCTCTGGGGTCAAAACAGAACTGATCTCATATCTGACAGACCTGATGTCATATCTGACAGACCAGATCTCAAATCTGACAGACCTGATCTCAAATCTGACAGACCTGATCTCATATCTAACAGACCTGATCTCATATCTAACAGACCTAATCTCATATCTAACAGACCTGATCTCATATCTAACAGACCTGATCTCATATCTCCAGGGTCAAAACAGACCTGATCTCATATCTAACAGACCTGATCTCATATCTGACAGACCTGATCTCATATCCTTCAGACCTGATCTCATATCTGACAGACCAGATCTAAAATCTGACAGGCCTGATCTCAAATCTGACAGACCTGATCTCATATCTGACAGACCAGATCTCAAATCCTACAGACCTGATCTCAAATCTGATAGACCTGATCTCATATCTAACAGACCTGATCTCATATCTAACAGACCTGATCTCATATCTGACAGACCTGATCTCATATCTAACAGACCTGATCTCATATCTAACAGACCTGATCTCATATCTAAAAGACCGGATCTCATATCTCCGTGCTCAAAACAGACCTGATCTCATATCTAACAGACCTGATCTCATATCTAACAGACCTGATCTCATATCTGACAGACCTGATCTCATATCTAACAGACCTGATCTCATATCTAACAGACCTGATCTCATATCTGACCGACCTGATCTCATATCTGACAGACCAGATCTCATATCTAACAGACCTGATCTCATGTCTGACAAACCTGATATCATATCTAACAGACCTGATCTCATATCTAACGGACCTGATCTCATATCTGACAGACCTGATCTCATATCTGACAGACCTGATGTCATATCTGACAGACCTGATCTCATATCTGACAGACCTGATCGCATATCTAACAGACCTGATCTCATATCTAACAGACCTGATCTCATATCTGACAGACCTGATCTCATATCTGACAGACATGATCTCATATCTGACAGACCTGATCTCATATCTCTGTGTTGTCAAAACTGACCCGATCCCATATCTAACAGCCCTGATGTCATATCTAACAGACCTGATCTCATATCTAACAGACCTGATCTAATATATAACTGACCTGATCTCATATCTAAAAGACCGGATCTCATATCTCCGTGCTCAAAACAGACCTGATCTCATATCTAACAGACCTGATCTCATATCTCTGTGGTCAAAACAGACCTGATCTCATATCTAACAGCCCTGATCTCATATCTGACAGACCTGATCTCATATCTCTGTGTTGTCAAAACTGACCCGATCTCATATCTGACAGACCTGATGTCATATCTGACAGACCAGATCTCAAATCTGACAGACCTGATCTCAAATCTGACAGACCTGATCTCATATCTGACAGACCAGATCTCAAATCCTTCAGACCTGATCTCAAATCTGACAGACCTGATCTCATATCTGACAGACCAGATCTCAAATCCTACAGACCTGATCTCAAATCTGATAGACCTGATCTCATATCTAACAGACCTGATCTCATATCTAACAGACCTGATCTCATATCTGACAGACCTGATCTCATATCTAACAGACCTGATCTCATATCTAACAGACCTGATCTCATATCTAAAAGACCGGATCTCATATCTCCGTGCTCAAAACAGACCTGATCTCATATCTAACAGACCTGATCTCATATCTAACAGACCTGATCTCATATCTGACAGACCTGATCTCATATCTAACAGACCTGATCTCATATCTAACAGACCTGATCTCATATCTGACCGACCTGATCTCATATCTGACAGTTCAGATCTCATATCTAACAGACCTGATCTCATGTCTGACAAACCTGATATCATATCTAACAGACCTGATCTCATATCTAACGGACCTGATCTCATATCTGACAGACCTGATCTCATATCTGACAGACCTGATGTCATATCTGACAGACCTGATCTCATATCTGACAGACCTGATCGCATATCTAACAGACCTGATCTCATATCTAACAGACCTGATCTCATATCTCCAGGGTCAAAACAGACCTGATCTCATATCTCTGGGGTCTAAACAGACATGATCTCATATCTGACAGACCTGATCTCATATCTCTGGGGTCAAAACAGACCTGATCTCATATCTGACAGAACTGATCTCATATCTAACAGACCTGATCTCATATCTAACAGACCTGATCTCATATCTCTGTGGTCAAAACAGACCTGATCTAATATCTAACAGACCTGATCTAATATATAACAGACCTGATCTCATATCTAAAAGACAGGATCTCATATCTCCGTGGTCAAAAAGGCCTGATCTCATATCTGACAGACCTGATCTCATATCTGACAGACCTGATCTCATATCTAACAGACCTGATCTCATATCTAACATATCTGATCTCATATCTAACAGACCTGATCTCATATCTAACAGACCTGATCTCATATCTGACAGACCTGATCTCATATCTAACAGACCTGATGTCATATCTGACAGACCTGATATCATATCTAACAGACCTGATCTCATATCTCCAGGGTCAAAACAGACCTGATCTCATATCTAACAGACCTGATCTCATATCTGACAGACCTGATCTCATATCCTTCAGACCTGATCTCATATCTGACAGACCAGATCTAAAATCTGACAGGCCTGATCTCAAATCTGACAGACCTGATCTCATATCTGACAGACCTGATGTCATATCTGACAGACCTGATATCATATCTAACAGACCTGATCTCATATCTAACAGACCTAATCTCATATCTGACAGACCTGATCTCATATCTGACAGACCGTATCTCATATCTGACAGAACTGATCTCATATCTGACAAACCTATATCATATCTAACAGTCCTGATCTCATATCTCTGTGGTCAAAACAGACCTGATCTCATATCTAACAGCCCTGATCTCATATCTGACAGACCTGATCTCATATCTCTGGGGTCAAAACAGAACTGATCTCATATCTGACAGACCTGATGTCATATCTGACAGACCAGATCTCAAATCTGACAGACCTGATCTCAAATCTGACAGACCTGATCTCATATCTAACAGACCTGATCTCATATCTAACAGACCTAATCTCATATCTAACAGACCTGATCTCATATCTAACAGACCTGATCTCATATCTCCAGGGTCAAAACAGACCTGATCTCATATCTAACAGACCTGATCTCATATCTGACAGACCTGATCTCATATCCTTCAGACCTGATCTCATATCTGACAGACCAGATCTAAAATCTGACAGGCCTGATCTCAAATCTGACAGACCTGATCTCATATCTGACAGACCAGATCTCAAATCCTACAGACCTGATCTCAAATCTGATAGACCTGATCTCATATCTAACAGACCTGATCTCATATCTAACAGACCTGATCTCATATCTGACAGACCTGATCTCATATCTAACAGACCTGATCTCATATCTAACAGACCTGATCTCATATCTAAAAGACCGGATCTCATATCTCCGTGCTCAAAACAGACCTGATCTCATATCTAACAGACCTGATCTCATATCTAACAGACCTGATCTCATATCTGACAGACCTGATCTCATATCTAACAGACCTGATCTCATATCTAACAGACCTGATCTCATATCTGACCGACCTGATCTCATATCTGACAGACCAGATCTCATATCTAACAGACCTGATCTCATGTCTGACAAACCTGATATCATATCTAACAGACCTGATCTCATATCTAACGGACCTGATCTCATATCTGACAGACCTGATCTCATATCTGACAGACCTGATGTCATATCTGACAGACCTGATCTCATATCTGACAGACCTGATCGCATATCTAACAGACCTGATCTCATATCTAACAGACCTGATCTCATATCTGACAGACCTGATCTCATATCTGACAGACCTGATCTCATATCTGACAGACCTGATCTCATATCTCTGTGTTGTCAAAACTGACCCGATCTCATATCTAACAGCCCTGATGTCATATCTAACAGACCTGATCTCATATCTAACAGACCTGATCTAATATATAACTGACCTGATCTCATATCTAAAAGACCGGATCTCATATCTCCGTGCTCAAAACAGACCTGATCTCATATCTAACAGACCTGATCTCATATCTCTGTGGTCAAAACAGACCTGATCTCATATCTAACAGCCCTGATCTCATATCTGACAGACCTGATCTCATATCTCTGTGTTGTCAAAACTGACCCGATCTCATATCTGACAGACCTGATGTCATATCTGACAGACCAGATCTCAAATCTGACAGACCTGATCTCAAATCTGACAGACCTGATCTCATATCTGACAGACCAGATCTCAAATCCTTCAGACCTGATCTCAAATCTGACAGACCTGATCTCATATCTGACAGACCAGATCTCAAATCCTACAGACCTGATCTCAAATCTGATAGACCTGATCTCATATCTAACAGACCTGATCTCATATCTAACAGACCTGATCTCATATCTGACAGACCTGATCTCATATCTAACAGACCTGATCTCATATCTAACAGACCTGATCTCATATCTAAAAGACCGGATCTCATATCTCCGTGCTCAAAACAGACCTGATCTCATATCTAACAGACCTGATCTCATATCTAACAGACCTGATCTCATATCTGACAGACCTGATCTCATATCTAACAGACCTGATCTCATATCTAACAGACCTGATCTCATATCTGACCGACCTGATCTCATATCTGACAGACCAGATCTCATATCTAACAGACCTGATCTCATGTCTGACAAACCTGATATCATATCTAACAGACCTGATCTCATATCTAACGGACCTGATCTCATATCTGACAGACCTGATCTCATATCTGACAGACCTGATGTCATATCTGACAGACCTGATCTCATATCTGACAGACCTGATCGCATATCTAACAGACCTGATCTCATATCTAACAGACCTGATCTCATATCTCCAGGGTCAAAACAGACCTGATCTCATATGTCTGGGGTATAAACAGAACTGATCTCATATCTAACAGACGTGATCTCATATCTCTGGGGTCTAAACAGACATGATCTCATATCTGACAGACCTGATCTCATATCTCTGGGGTCAAAACAGACCTGATCTCATATCTGACAGAACTGATCTCATATCTAACAGACCTGATCTCATATCTAACAGACCTGATCTCATATCTCTGTGGTCAAAACAGACCTGATCTAATATCTAACAGACCTGATCTAATATATAACAGACCTGATCTCATATCTAAAAGACAGGATCTCATATCTCCGTGGTCAAAAAAGGCCTGATCTCATATCTGACAGACCTGATCTCATATCTGACAGACCTGATCTCATATCTAACAGACCTGATCTCATATCTAACATATCTGATCTCATATCTAACAGACCTGATCTCATATCTAACAGACCTGATCTCATATCTGACAGACCTGATCTCATATCTAACAGACCTGATGTCATATCTGACAGACCTGATATCATATCTAACAGACCTGATCTCATATCTAACAGACCTAATCTCATATCTGACAGACCTGATCTCATATCTGACAGACCGTATCTCATATCTGACAGAACTGATCTCATATCTGACAAACCTATATCATATCTAACAGTCCTGATCTCATATCTCTGTGGTCAAAACAGACCTGATCTCATATCTAACAGCCCTGATCTCATATCTGACAGACCTGATCTCATATCTCTGGGGTCAAAACAGACCTGATCTCATATCTGACAGACCTGATGTCATATCTGACAGACCAGATCTCAAATCTGACAGACCTGATCTCAAATCTGACAGACCTGATCTCATATCTAACAGACCTGATCTCATATCTAACAGACCTAATCTTATATCTAACAGACCTGATCTCATATCTAACAGACCTGATCTCATATCTCCAGGGTCAAAACAGACCTGATCTCATATCTAACAGACCTGATCTCATATCTGACAGACCTGATCTCATATCCTTCAGACCTGATCTCATATCTGACAGACCAGATCTAAAATCTGACAGGCCTGATCTCAAATCTGACAGACCTGATCTCATATCTGACAGACCTGATGTCATATCTGACAGACCTGATATCATATCTAACAGACCTGATCTCATATCTAACAGACCTAATCTCATATCTGACAGACCTGATCTCATATCTGACAGACCGTATCTCATATCTGACAGAACTGATCTCATATCTGACAAACCTATATCATATCTAACAGTCCTGATCTCATATCTCTGTGGTCAAAACAGACCTGATCTCATATCTAACAGCCCTGATCTCATATCTGACAGACCTGATCTCATATCTCTGGGGTCAAAACAGAACTGATCTCATATCTGACAGACCTGATGTCATATCTGACAGACCAGATCTCAAATCTGACAGACCTGATCTCAAATCTGACAGACCTGATCTCATATCTAACAGACCTGATCTCATATCTAACAGACCTAATCTCATATCTAACAGACCTGATCTCATATCTAACAGACCTGATCTCATATCTCCAGGGTCAAAACAGACCTGATCTCATATCTAACAGACCTGATCTCATATCTGACAGACCTGATCTCATATCCTTCAGACCTGATCTCATATCTGACAGACCAGATCTAAATCTGACAGGCCTGATCTCAAATCTGACAGACCTGATCTCATATCTGACAGACCAGATCTCAAATCCTACAGACCTGATCTCAAATCTGATAGACCTGATCTCATATCTAACAGACCTGATCTCATATCTAACAGACCTGATCTCATATCTGACAGACCTGATCTCATATCTAACAGACCTGATCTCATATCTAACAGACCTGATCTCATATCTAAAAGACCGGATCTCATATCTCCGTGCTCAAAACAGACCTGATCTCATATCTAACAGACCTGATCTCATATCTAACAGACCTGATCTCATATCTGACAGACCTGATCTCATATCTAACAGACCTGATCTCATATCTAACAGACCTGATCTCATATCTGACCGACCTGATCTCATATCTGACAGACCAGATCTCATATCTAACAGACCTGATCTCATGTCTGACAAACCTGATATCATATCTAACAGACCTGATCTCATATCTAACGGACCTGATCTCATATCTGACAGACCTGATCTCATATCTGACAGACCTGATGTCATATCTGACAGACCTGATCTCATATCTGACAGACCTGATCGCATATCTAACAGACCTGATCTCATATCTAACAGACCTGATCTCATATCTGACAGACCTGATCTCATATCTGACAGACCTGATCTCATATCTGACAGACCTGATCTCATATCTCTGTGTTGTCAAAACTGACCCGATCTCATATCTAACAGCCCTGATGTCATATCTAACAGACCTGATCTCATATCTAACAGACCTGATCTAATATATAACTGACCTGATCTCATATCTAAAAGACCGGATCTCATATCTCCGTGCTCAAAACAGACCTGATCTCATATCTAACAGACCTGATCTCATATCTCTGTGGTCAAAACAGACCTGATCTCATATCTAACAGCCCTGATCTCATATCTGACAGACCTGATCTCATATCTCTGTGTTGTCAAAACTGACCCGATCTCATATCTGACAGACCTGATGTCATATCTGACAGACCAGATCTCAAATCTGACAGACCTGATCTCAAATCTGACAGACCTGATCTCATATCTGACAGACCAGATCTCAAATCCTTCAGACCTGATCTCAAATCTGACAGACCTGATCTCATATCTGACAGACCAGATCTCAAATCCTACAGACCTGATCTCAAATCTGATAGACCTGATCTCATATCTAACAGACCTGATCTCATATCTAACAGACCTGATCTCATATCTGACAGACCTGATCTCATATCTAACAGACCTGATCTCATATCTAACAGACCTGATCTCATATCTAAAAGACCGGATCTCATATCTCCGTGCTCAAAACAGACCTGATCTCATATCTAACAGACCTGATCTCATATCTAACAGACCTGATCTCATATCTGACAGACCTGATCTCATATCTGACAGACCAGATCTCATATCTAACAGACCTGATCTCATGTCTGACAAACCTGATATCATATCTAACAGACCTGATCTCATATCTAACGGACCTGATCTCATATCTGACAGACCTGATCTCATATCTGACAGACCTGATGTCATATCTGACAGACCTGATCTCATATCTGACAGACCTGATCGCATATCTAACAGACCTGATCTCATATCTAACAGACCTGATCTCATATCTCCAGGGTCAAAACAGACCTGATCTCATATGTCTGGGGTATAAACAGACCTGATCTCATATCTAACAGACGTGATCTCATATCTCTGGGGTCTAAACAGACATGATCTCATATCTGACAGACCTGATCTCATATCTCTGGGGTCAAAACAGACCTGATCTCATATCTGACAGAACTGATCTCATATCTAACAGACCTGATCTCATATCTAACAGACCTGATCTCATATCTCTGTGGTCAAAACAGACCTGATCTAATATCTAACAGACCTGATCTAATATATAACAGACCTGATCTCATATCTAAAAGACAGGATCTCATATCTCCGTGGTCAAAAAGGCCTGATCTCATATCTGACAGACCTGATCTCATATCTGACAGACCTGATCTCATATCTAACAGACCTGATCTCATATCTAACATATCTGATCTCATATCTAACAGACCTGATCTCATATCTAACAGACCTGATCTCATATCTGACAGACCTGATCTCATATCTAACAGACCTGATGTCATATCTGACAGACCTGATATCATATCTAACAGACCTGATCTCATATCTAACAGACCTAATCTCATATCTGACAGACCTGATCTCATATCTGACAGACCGTATCTCATATCTGACAGAACTGATCTCATATCTGACAAACCTATATCATATCTAACAGTCCTGATCTCATATCTCTGTGGTCAAAACAGACCTGATCTCATATCTAACAGCCCTGATCTCATATCTGACAGACCTGATCTCATATCTCTGGGGTCAAAACAGACCTGATCTCATATCTGACAGACCTGATGTCATATCTGACAGACCAGATCTCAAATCTGACAGACCTGATCTCAAATCTGACAGACCTGATCTCATATCTAACAGACCTGATCTCATATCTAACAGACCTAATCTCATATCTAACAGACCTGATCTCATATCTAACAGACCTGATCTCATATCTCCAGGGTCAAAACAGACCTGATCTCATATCTAACAGACCTGATCTCATATCTGACAGACCTGATCTCATATCCTTCAGACCTGATCTCATATCTGACAGACCAGATCTAAAATCTGACAGGCCTGATCTCAAATCTGACAGACCTGATCTCATATCTGACAGACCTGATGTCATATCTGACAGACCTGATATCATATCTAACAGACCTGATCTCATATCTAACAGACCTAATCTCATATCTGACAGACCTGATCTCATATCTGACAGACCGTATCTCATATCTGACAGAACTGATCTCATATCTGACAAACCTATATCATATCTAACAGTCCTGATCTCATATCTCTGTGGTCAAAACAGACCTGATCTCATATCTAACAGCCCTGATCTCATATCTGACAGACCTGATCTCATATCTCTGGGGTCAAAACAGAACTGATCTCATATCTGACAGACCTGATGTCATATCTGACAGACCAGATCTCAAATCTGACAGACCTGATCTCAAATCTGACAGACCTGATCTCATATCTAACAGACCTGATCTCATATCTAACAGACCTAATCTCATATCTAACAGACCTGATCTCATATCTAACAGACCTGATCTCATATCTCCAGGGTCAAAACAGACCTGATCTCATATCTAACAGACCTGATCTCATATCTGACAGACCTGATCTCATATCCTTCAGACCTGATCTCATATCTGACAGACCAGATCTAAAATCTGACAGGCCTGATCTCAAATCTGACAGACCTGATCTCATATCTGACAGACCAGATCTCAAATCCTACAGACCTGATCTCAAATCTGATAGACCTGATCTCATATCTAACAGACCTGATCTCATATCTAACAGACCTGATCTCATATCTGACAGACCTGATCTCATATCTAACAGACCTGATCTCATATCTAACAGACCTGATCTCATATCTAAAAGACCGGATCTCATATCTCCGTGCTCAAAACAGACCTGATCTCATATCTAACAGACCTGATCTCATATCTAACAGACCTGATCTCATATCTGACAGACCTGATCTCATATCTAACAGACCTGATCTCATATCTAACAGACCTGATCTCATATCTGACCGACCTGATCTCATATCTGACAGACCAGATCTCATATCTAACAGACCTGATCTCATGTCTGACAAACCTGATATCATATCTAACAGACCTGATCTCATATCTAACGGACCTGATCTCATATCTGACAGACCTGATCTCATATCTGACAGACCTGATGTCATATCTGACAGACCTGATCTCATATCTGACAGACCTGATCGCATATCTAACAGACCTGATCTCATATCTAACAGACCTGATCTCATATCTGACAGACCTGATCTCATATCTGACAGACCTGATCTCATATCTGACAGACCTGATCTCATATCTCTGTGTTGTCAAAACTGACCCGATCTCATATCTAACAGCCCTGATGTCATATCTAACAGACCTGATCTCATATCTAACAGACCTGATCTAATATATAACTGACCTGATCTCATATCTAAAAGACCGGATCTCATATCTCCGTGCTCAAAACAGACCTGATCTCATATCTAACAGACCTGATCTCATATCTCTGTGGTCAAAACAGACCTGATCTCATATCTAACAGCCCTGATCTCATATCTGACAGACCTGATCTCATATCTCTGTGTTGTCAAAACTGACCCGATCTCATATCTGACAGACCTGATGTCATATCTGACAGACCAGATCTCAAATCTGACAGACCTGATCTCAAATCTGACAGACCTGATCTCATATCTGACAGACCAGATCTCAAATCCTTCAGACCTGATCTCAAAACTGACAGACCTGATCTCATATCTAACAGACCTGATCTCATATCTAACAGACCTAATCTCATATCTCCAGGGTCAAAGCAGACCTGATCTCATATCTAACAGACCTGATCTCATATCTGACAGACCTGATCTCATATCCTTCAGACCTGATCTCATATCTGACAGACCAGATCTCAAATCTGACAGACCTGACCTCAAATCTGACAGACCTGATCTCATATCTGACAGACCAGATCTCAAATCCTACAGACCTGATCTCAAATCTGACTGACCTGATCTCATATCTAACAGACCTGATCTCATATCCAACAGACCTGATCTCATATCTCCAGGGTCAAAACAGACCTGATCTCATATCTGACAGACCTGATCTCATATCTAACAGACCTGATCTCATATCTAAAAGACCGGATCTCATATCTCCGTGGTCAAAACAGACCTGATCTCATATCTAACAGATCTGATCTCATATCTAACAGACCTGATCTAATATATAACAGACCTGATCTCATATCTAAAAGACAGGATCTCATATCTGACAGACCTGATCTCATATCTGACAGACCTGATCTCATATATAACAGACCTGATCTCATATCTAACAGACCTGATCTCATATCCCACAGACCTGATCTCATATCTGACAGACCTGATGTCATATCTGACAGACCTGATCTCATATCTGACAGAACTGATATCATATCTAACAGACCTGATCTCAAATCTGACAGACCTGATCTCATATCTGACAGACCAGATCTCAAATCCTACAGACCTGATCTCAAATCTGATAGACCTGATCTCATATCTAACAGACCTGATCTCATATCTAACAGACCTGATCTCATATCTAACAGACCTGATCTAATATATAACTGACCTGATCTCATATCTAAAAGACCGGATCTCATATCTCCGTGCTCAAAACAGACCTGATCTCATATCTAACAGACCTGATCTCATATCTCTGTGGTCAAAACAGACCTGTTCTCATATCTAACAGACCTGATCTCATATCTAACAGACCTGATCTCATATCTGACAGACCTGATCTCATATCTAACAGACCTGATCTCATATCTAACAGACCTGATCTCATATCTGACAGACCTGATCTCATATCTAACAGACCTGATGTCATATCTGACAGACCTGATATCATATCTAACAGACCTGATCTCATATCTAACAGACCTAATCTCATATCTGACAGACCTGATCTCATATCTGACAGACCGTATCTCAAATCTGACAGAACTGATCTCATATCTGACAAACCTATATCATATCTAACAGTCCTGATCTCATATCTCTGTGGTCAAAACAGACCTGATCTCATATCTAACAGCCCTGATCTCATATCTGACAGACCTGATCTCATATCTCTGGGGTCAAAACAGACCTGATCTCATATCTGACAGACCTGATGTCATATCTGACAGACCAGATCTCAAATCTGACAGACCTGATCTCAAATCTGACAGACCTGATCTCATATCTAACAGACCTGATCTCATATCTAACAGACCTAATCTCATATCTAACAGACCTGATCTCATATCTAACAGACCTGATCTCATATCTCCAGGGTCAAAACAGACCTGATCTCATATCTAACAGACCTGATCTCATATCTGACAGACCTGATCTCATATCCTTCAGACCTGATCTCATATCTGACAGACCAGATCTAAAATCTGACAGGCCTGATCTCAAATCTGACAGACCTGATCTCATATCTGACAGACCTGATGTCATATCTGACAGACCTGATATCATATCTAACAGACCTGATCTCATATCTAACAGACCTAATCTCATATCTGACAGACCTGATCTCATATCTGACAGACCGTATCTCATATCTGACAGAACTGATCTCATATCTGACAAACCTATATCATATCTAACAGTCCTGATCTCATATCTCTGTGGTCAAAACAGACCTGATCTCATATCTAACAGCCCTGATCTCATATCTGACAGACCTGATCTCATATCTCTGGGGTCAAAACAGAACTGATCTCATATCTGACAGACCTGATGTCATATCTGACAGACCAGATCTCAAATCTGACAGACCTGATCTCAAATCTGACAGACCTGATCTCATATCTAACAGACCTGATCTCATATCTAACAGACCTAATCTCATATCTAACAGACCTGATCTCATATCTAACAGACCTGATCTCATATCTCCAGGGTCAAAACAGACCTGATCTCATATCTAACAGACCTGATCTCATATCTGACAGACCTGATCTCATATCCTTCAGACCTGATCTCATATCTGACAGACCAGATCTAAAATCTGACAGGCCTGATCTCAAATCTGACAGACCTGATCTCATATCTGACAGACCAGATCTCAAATCCTACAGACCTGATCTCAAATCTGATAGACCTGATCTCATATCTAACAGACCTGATCTCATATCTAACAGACCTGATCTCATATCTGACAGACCTGATCTCATATCTAACAGACCTGATCTCATATCTAACAGACCTGATCTCATATCTAAAAGACCGGATCTCATATCTCCGTGCTCAAAAACAGACCTGATCTCATATCTAACAGACCTGATCTCATATCTAACAGACCTGATCTCATATCTGACAGACCTGATCTCATATCTAACAGACCTGATCTCATATCTAACAGACCTGATCTCATATCTGACCGACCTGATCTCATATCTGACAGACCAGATCTCATATCTAACAGACCTGATCTCATGTCTGACAAACCTGATATCATATCTAACAGACCTGATCTCATATCTAACGGACCTGATCTCATATCTGACAGACCTGATCTCATATCTGACAGACCTGATGTCATATCTGACAGACCTGATCTCATATCTGACAGAACCTGATCGCATATCTAACAGACCTGATCTCATATCTAACAGACCTGATCTCATATCTGACAGACCTGATCTCATATCTGACAGACCTGATCTCATATCTGACAGACCTGATCTCATATCTCTGTGTTGTCAAAACTGACCCGATCTCATATCTAACAGCCCTGATGTCATATCTAACAGACCTGATCTCATATCTAACAGACCTGATCTAATATATAACTGACCTGATCTCATATCTAAAAGACCGGATCTCATATCTCCGTGCTCAAAACAGACCTGATCTCATATCTAACAGACCTGATCTCATATCTCTGTGGTCAAAACAGACCTGATCTCATATCTAACAGCCCTGATCTCATATCTGACAGACCTGATCTCATATCTCTGTGTTGTCAAAACTGACCCGATCTCATATCTGACAGACCTGATGTCATATCTGACAGACCAGATCTCAAATCTGACAGACCTGATCTCAAATCTGACAGACCTGATCTCATATCTGACAGACCAGATCTCAAATCCTTCAGACCTGATCTCAAATCTGACAGACCTGATCTCATATCTGACAGACCAGATCTCAAATCCTACAGACCTGATCTCAAATCTGATAGACCTGATCTCATATCTAACAGACCTGATCTCATATCTAACAGACCTGATCTCATATCTGACAGACCTGATCTCATATCTAACAGACCTGATCTCATATCTAACAGACCTGATCTCATATCTAAAAGACCGGATCTCATATCTCCGTGCTCAAAACAGACCTGATCTCATATCTAACAGACCTGATCTCATATCTAACAGACCTGATCTCATATCTGACAGACCTGATCTCATATCTAACAGACCTGATCTCATATCTAACAGACCTGATCTCATATCTGACCGACCTGATCTCATATCTGACAGACCAGATCTCATATCTAACAGACCTGATCTCATGTCTGACAAACCTGATATCATATCTAACAGACCTGATCTCATATCTAACGGACCTGATCTCATATCTGACAGACCTGATCTCATATCTGACAGACCTGATGTCATATCTGACAGACCTGATCTCATATCTGACAGACCTGATCGCATATCTAACAGACCTGATCTCATATCTAACAGACCTGATCTCATATCTCCAGGGTCAAAACAGACCTGATCTCATATGTCTGGGGTATAAACAGACCTGATCTCATATCTAACAGACGTGATCTCATATCTCTGGGGTCTAAACAGACATGATCTCATATCTGACAGACCTGATCTCATATCTCTGGGGTCAAAACAGACCTGATCTCATATCTGACAGAACTGATCTCATATCTAACAGACCTGATCTCATATCTAACAGACCTGATCTCATATCTCTGTGGTCAAAAACAGACCTGATCTAATATCTAACAGACCTGATCTAATATATAACAGACCTGATCTCATATCTAAAGACAGGATCTCATATCTCCGTGGTCAAAAAAGGCCTGATCTCATATCTGACAGACCTGATCTCATATCTGACAGACCTGATCTCATATCTAACAGACCTGATCTCATATCTAACATATCTGATCTCATATCTAACAGACCTGATCTCATATCTAACAGACCTGATCTCATATCTGACAGACCTGATCTCATATCTAACAGACCTGATGTCATATCTGACAGACCTGATATCATATCTAACAGACCTGATCTCATATCTAACAGACCTAATCTCATATCTGACAGACCTGATCTCATATCTGACAGACCGTATCTCATATCTGACAGAACTGATCTCATATCTGACAAACCTATATCATATCTAACAGTCCTGATCTCATATCTCTGTGGTCAAAACAGACCTGATCTCATATCTAACAGCCCTGATCTCATATCTGACAGACCTGATCTCATATCTCTGGGGTCAAAACAGACCTGATCTCATATCTGACAGACCTGATGTCATATCTGACAGACCAGATCTCAAATCTGACAGACCTGATCTCAAATCTGACAGACCTGATCTCATATCTAACAGACCTGATCTCATATCTAACAGACCTAATCTCATATCTAACAGACCTGATCTCATATCTAACAGACCTGATCTCATATCTCCAGGGTCAAAACAGACCTGATCTCATATCTAACAGACCTGATCTCATATCTGACAGACCTGATCTCATATCCTTCAGACCTGATCTCATATCTGACAGACCAGATCTAAAATCTGACAGGCCTGATCTCAAATCTGACAGACCTGATCTCATATCTGACAGACCTGATGTCATATCTGACAGACCTGGATATCATATCTAACAGACCTGATCTCATATCTAACAGACCTAATCTCATATCTGACAGACCTGATCTCATATCTGACAGACCGTATCTCATATCTGACAGAACTGATCTCATATCTGACGAACCTATATCATATCTAACAGTCCTGATCTCATATCTCTGTGGTCAAAACAGACCTGATCTCATATCTAACAGCCCTGATCTCATATCTGACAGACCTGATCGCATATCTAACAGACCTGATCTCATATCTAACAGACCTGATCTCATATCTGACAGACCTGATCTCATATCTGACAGACCTGATCTCATATCTGACAGACCTGATCTCATATCTCTGTGTTGTCAAAACTGACCCGATCTCATATCTAACAGCCCTGATGTCATATCTAACAGACCTGATCTCATATCTAACAGACCTGATCTAATATATAACTGACCTGATCTCATATCTAAAAGACCGGATCTCATATCTCCGTGCTCAAAACAGACCTGATCTCATATCTAACAGACCTGATCTCATATCTCTGTGGTCAAAACAGACCTGATCTCATATCTAACAGCCCTGATCTCATATCTGACAGACCTGATCTCATATCTCTGTGTTGTCAAAAACTGACCCGATCTCATATCTGACAGACCTGATGTCATATCTGACAGACCAGATCTCAAATCTGACAGACCTGATCTCAAATCTGACAGACCTGATCTCATATCTGACAGACCAGATCTCAAATCCTTCAGACCTGATCTCAAAACTGACAGACCTGATCTCATATCTAACAGACCTGATCTCATATCTAACAGACCTAATCTCATATCTCCAGGGTCAAAGCAGACCTGATCTCATATCTAACAGACCTGATCTCATATCTGACAGACCTGATCTCATATCCTTCAGACCTGATCTCATATCTGACAGACCAGATCTCAAATCTGACAGACCTGACCTCAAATCTGACAGACCTGATCTCATATCTGACAGACCAGATCTCAAATCCTACAGACCTGATCTCAAATCTGACTGACCTGATCTCATATCTAACAGACCTGATCTCATATCCAACAGACCTGATCTCATATCTCCAGGGTCAAAACAGACCTGATCTCATATCTGACAGACCTGATCTCATATCTAACAGACCTGATCTCATATCTAAAAGACCGGATCTCATATCTCCGTGGTCAAAACAGACCTGATCTCATATCTAACAGATCTGATCTCATATCTAACAGACCTGATCTAATATATAACAGACCTGATCTCATATCTAAAAGACAGGATCTCATATCTGACAGACCTGATCTCATATCTGACAGACCTGATCTCATATATAACAGACCTGATCTCATATCTAACAGACCTGATCTCATATCCCACAGACCTGATCTCATATCTGACAGACCTGATGTCATATCTGACAGACCTGATCTCATATCTGACAGAACTGATATCATATCTAACAGACCTGATCTCAAATCTGACAGACCTGATCTCATATCTGACAGACCAGATCTCAAATCCTACAGACCTGATCTCAAATCTGATAGACCTGATCTCATATCTAACAGACCTGATCTCATATCTAACAGACCTGATCTCATATCTAACAGACCTGATCTAATATATAACTGACCTGATCTCATATCTAAAAGACCGGATCTCATATCTCCGTGCTCAAAACAGACCTGATCTCATATCTAACAGACCTGATCTCATATCTCTGTGGTCAAAACAGACCTGTTCTCATATCTAACAGACCTGATCTCATATCTAACAGACCTGATCTCATATCTGACAGACCTATCTCATATCTAACAGACCTGATCTCATATCTAACAGACCTGATCTCATATCTGACAGACCTGATCTCATATCTAACAGACCTGATGTCATATCTGACAGACCTGATATCATATCTAACAGACCTGATCTCATATCTAACAGACCTAATCTCATATCTGACAGACCTGATCTCATATCTGACAGGACCGTATCTCAAATCTGACAGAACTGATCTCATATCTGACAAACCTATATCATATCTAACAGTCCTGATCTCATATCTCTGTGGTCAAAACAGACCTGATCTCATATCTAACAGCCCTGATCTCATATCTTGACAGACCTGATCTCATATCTCTTGGGGTCAAAACAGACCTGATCTCATATCTGACAGACCTGATGTCATATCTGACAGACCAGATCTCAAATCTGACAGACCTGATCTCAAATCTGACAGACCTGATCTCATATCTAACAGACCTGATCTCATATCTAACAGACCTAATCTCATATCTAACAGACCTGATCTCATATCTAACAGACCTGATCTCATATCTCCAGGGTCAAAACAGACCTGATCTCATATCTAACAGACCTGATCTCATATCTGACAGACCTGATCTCATATCCTTCAGACCTGATCTCATATCTGACAGACCAGATCTAAATCTGACAGGCCTGATCTCAAATCTGACAGACCTGATCTCATATCTGACAGACCTGATGTCATATCTGACAGACCTGATATCATATCTAACAGACCTGATCCTCATATCTAACAGACCCTAATCTCATATCTGACAGACCTGATCTCATATCGGACAGACCGTATCTCATATCTGACAGAACTGATCTCATATCTGACAAACCTATATCATATCTAACAGTCCTGATCTCATATCTCTGTGGTCAAAACAGACCTGATCTCATATCTAACAGCCCTGATCTCATACTGACAGACCTGATCTCATATCTCTGGGGTCAAAACAGAACTGATCTCATATCTGACAGACCTGATGTCATATCTGACAGACCAGATCTCAAATCTGACGACCTGATCTCAAATCTGACAGACCTGATCTCATATCTAACAGACCTGATCTCATATCTAACAGACCTAATCTCATATCTAACAGACCTGATCTCATATCTAACAGACCTGATCTCATATCTCCAGGTCAAAACAGACCTGATCTCATATCTAACAGACCTGATCTCATATCTGACAGACCTGATCTCATATCTTCAGACCTGATCTCATATCTGACAGACCAGATCTAAAATCTGACAGGCCTGATCTCAAATCTGACAGACCTGATCTCATATCTGACAGACCAGATCTCAAATCTACAGACCTGATCTCAAATCTGATAGACCTGATCTCATATCTAACAGACCTGATCTCATATCTAACAGACCTGATCTCATATCTGACAGACCTGATCTCATATCTAACAGACCTGATCTCATATCTAACAGACCTGATCTCATATCTAAAAGACCGGATCTCATATCTCCGTGCTCAAAACAGACCTGATCTCATATCTAACAGACCTGATCTCATATCTAACAGACCTGATCTCATATCTGACAGACCTGATCTCATATCTAACAGACCTGATCTCATATCTAACAGACCTGATCTCATATCTGACCGACCTGATCTCATATCTGACAGACCAGATCTCATATCTAACAGACCTGATCTCATGTCTGACAGACCTGATATCATATCTAACAGACCTGATCTCATATCTAACGGACCTGATCTCATATCTGACAGACCTGATCTCATATCTGACAGACCTGATGTCATATCTGACAGACCTGATCTCATATCTGACAGACCTGATCGCATATCTAACAGACCTGATCTCATATCTAACAGACCTGATCTCATATCTGACAGACCTGATCTCATATCTGACAGACCTGATCTCATATCTGACAGACCTGATCTCATATCTCTGTGTTGTCAGACCCGATCTCATATCTAACAGCCCTGATGTCATATCTAACAGACCTGATCTCATATCTAACAGACCTGATCTAATATATAACTGACCTGATCTCATATCTAAAAGACCGGATCTCATATCTCCGTGCTCAAAACCTGATCTCATATCTAACAGACCTGATCTCATATCTCTGTGGTCAAAACAGACCTGATCTCATATCTAACAGCCCTGATCTCATATCTGACAGACCTGATCTCATATCTCTGTGTTGTCAAAACTGACCGATCTCATATCTGACAGACCTGATGTCATATCTGACAGACCAGATCTCAAATCTGACAGACCTGATCTCAAATCTGACAGACCTGATCTCATATCTGACAGACCTGATCTCATATCTTCAGACCTGATCTCATATCTGACAGACCTGATCTCATATCTGACAGACCTGATCTCATATCTCCAGGGTCAAACAGACCTGATCTCATATCTAACAGACCTGATCTCATATCTAACAGACCTGATCTCATATCTAACAGACCTGATCTCATATCTGACAGACCTGATCTAATCTGACAGACCTGATCTCAATCTGACAGACCTGATCTCATATCTGACAGACCTGATCTCATATCTACAGACCTGATCTCATATCTGACAGACCTGATCTCATATCTAACAGACCTGATCTCATATCTAACAGACCTGATCTCATATCTGACAGACCTGATCTCATATCTAACAGACCTGATCTCATATCTAACAGACCTGATCTCATATCTAACAGACCTGATCTCATATCTGTGCTCAAAACAGACCTGATCTCATATCTAACAGACCTGATCTCATATCTAACAGACCTGATCTCATATCTGACAGACCTGATCTCATATCTAACAGACCTGATCTCATATCTAACAGACCTGATCTCATATCTGACAGACCTGATCTCATATCTGACAGACCTGATCTCATATCTACAGACCTGATCTCAAATCTGACAGACCTGATCTCATATCTAACAGACCTGATCTCATATCTAACAGACCTGATCTCATATCTGACAGACCTGATCTCATATCTAACAGACCTGATCTCATATCTAACAGACCTGATCTCATATCTAACAGACCTGATCTCATATCTCCGTGCTCAAAACAGACCTGATCTCATATCTAACAGACCTGATCTCATATCTAACAGACCTGATCTCATATCTGACAGACCTGATCTCATATCTAACAGACCTGATCTCATATCTAACAGACCTGATCTCATATCTGACAGACCTGATCTCATATCTGACAGACCTGATCTCATATCTAACAGACCTGATCTCATATCTGACAGACCTGATCTCATATCTAACAGACCTGATCTCATATCTAACAGACCTGATCTCATATCTGACAGACCTGATCTCATATCTGACAGACCTGATCTCATATCTGACAGACCTGATCTCATATCTGACAGACCTGATCTCATATCTAACAGACCTGATCTCATATCTAACAGACCTGATCTCATATCTGACAGACCTGATCTCATATCTGACAGACCTGATCTCATATCTGACAGACCTGATCTCATATCTCTGTGATGTCAAAACTGACGACCTGATCTCATATCTAACAGACCTGATCTCATATCTAACAGACCTGATCTCATATCTAACAGACCTGATCTCATATAACAGACCTGATCTCATATCTAACAGACCGATCTCATATCTCCGTGCTCAAAACAGACCTGATCTCATATCTAACAGACCTGATCTCATATCTCTGTGGTCAAAACAGACCTGATCTCATATCTAACAGCCTGATCTCATATCTGACAGACCTGATCTCATATCTCTGTGTTGTCAAAACTGACCCGATCTCATATCTGACAGACCTGATGTCATATCTGACAGACCAGATCTCAAATCTGACAGACCTGATCTCAAATCTGACAGACCTGATCTCATATCTGACAGACCTGATCTCAAATCCTTCAGACCTGATCTCAAATCTGACAGACCTGATCTCATATCTAACAGACCTGATCTCATATCTAACAGACCTGATCTCATATCTCCAGGGTCAAACAGACCTGATCTCATATCTAACAGACCTGATCTCATATCTGACAGACCTGATCTCATATCTTCAGACCTGATCTCATATCTGACAGACCTGATCTCAAATCTGACAGACCTGATCTCAAATCTGACAGACCTGATCTCATATCTGACAGACCTGATCTCATATCTACAGACCTGATCTCATATCTGACAGACCTGATCTCATATCTAACAGACCTGATCTCATATCTAACAGACCTGATCTCATATCTCCAGGGTCAAAACAGACCTGATCTCATATCTGACAGACCTGATCTCATATCTAACAGACCTGATCTCATATCTAAAAGACCGGATCTCATATCTCCGTGGTCAAAACAGACCTGATCTCATATCTAACAGATCTGATCTCATATCTAACAGACCTGATCTAATATATAACAGACCTGATCTCATATCTGACAGACCTGATCTCATATCTGACAGACCGTATCTCATATCTGACAGAACTGATCTCATATCTGACAAACCTATATCATATCTAACAGTCCTGATCTCATATCTCTGTGGTCAAAACAGACCTGATCTCATATCTAACAGACCTGATCTCATATCTCTGTGGTCAAAACAGACCTGATCTCATATCTGACAGACCTGATCTCATATCTGACAGACCTGATGTCATATCTAACAGACCTGATCTCATAACTGACAGACCTGATCTCATATCTAACAGACCTGATCTCATATCTGACAAACCTTATATCATATCTAACAGACCTGATCTCATATCTAACAGACCTGATCTCATATCTGACAGACCTGATCTCATATCTAACAGACCTGATCTCATATCTAACAGACCTGATCTCATATCCTTCAGACCTGATCTCATATCTGACAGACCTGATGTCATATCTGACAGACCTGATCTCATATCTGACAGACCTGATCTCATATCTAACAGACCTGATCTCATATCTCTGTGGTCAAAACAGACCTGATCTCATATCTCTGTGTCAAAACAGACCTGATCTCATATCTAACAGACCTGATCTCATATCTAACAGACCTGATCTCATATCTAACAGACCTGATCTCATATCTGACAGACCTGATCTCATATCTGACAGACCAGATCTCATATCTAACAGACCTGATCTCATATCTGACAGACCTGATCTCATATCTAACAGACCTGATCTCATATCTAACAGACCTGATCTCATATCTGACAGACCTGATCTCATATCTGACAGACCTGATCTCATATCTAACAGACCTGATCTCATATCTAACAGACCTGATCTCATATCTAACAGACCTGATCTCATATCTGACAGACCTGATCTCATATCTGACAGACCTGATCTCATATCTGACAGACCTGATCTCATATCTAACAGACCTGATCTCATATCTGACAGACCTGATCTCATATCTGACAGACCTGATCTCATATCTACAGACCTGATCTCATATCTGACAGACCTGATCTCATATCTAACAGACCTGATCTCATATCTAACAGACCTGATCTCATATCTAACAGACCTGATCTCATATCTAACAGACCTGATCTCATATCTAACAGACCTGATCTCATATCTCCGTGCTCAAAACAGACCTGATCTCATATCTAACAGACCTGATCTCATATCTCTGTGGTCAAACAGACCTGATCTCATATCTAACAGACCTGATCTCATATCTAACAGACCTGATCTCATATCTGACAGACCTGATCTCATATCTAACAGACCTGATCTCATATCTAACAGACCTGATCTCATATCTGACAGACCTGATCTCATATCTGACAGACCTGATCTCATATCTAACAGACCTGATCTCATATCTGACAGACCTGATCTCATATCTAACAGACCTGATCTCATATCTAACAGACCTGATCTCATATCTCCAGGGTCAAAACAGACCTGATCTCATATCTGACAGACCTGATCTCATATCTAACAGACCTGATCTCATATCTAAAAGACCGGATCTCATATCTCCGTGGTCAAAACAGACCTGATCTCATATCTAACAGATCTGATCTCATATCTAACAGACCTGATCTAATATATAACAGACCTGATCTCATATCTAAAAGACAGGATCTCATATCTCCGTGCTCAAAACAGACCTGATCTCATATCTAACAGACCTGATCTCATATCTCTGTGGTCAAAACAGACCTGATCTCATATCTGACAGACCTGATCTCATATCTGACAGACCTGATGTCATATCTAACAGACCTGATCTCATAACTGACAGACCTGATCTCATATCTAACAGACCTGATCTCATATCTGACAGACCTGATCTCATATCTAACAGACCTGATCTCATATCTAACAGACCTGATCTCATATCTGACAGACCTGATCTCATATCTAACAGACCTGATCTCATATCTAACAGACCTGATCTCATATCCTTCAGACCTGATCTCATATCTGACAGACCTGATGTCATATCTGACAGACCTGATCTCATATCTGACAGACCTGATCTCATATCTAACAGACCTGATCTCATATCTCTGTGGTCAAAACAGACCTGATCTCATATCTCTGTGGTCAAAACAGACCTGATCTAATATCTAACAGACCTGATCTCATATCTAACAGACCTGATCTCATATCTAACAGACCTGATCTCATATCTGACAGACCTGATCTCATATCTGACAGACCTGATCTCATATCTAACAGACCTGATCTCATATCTGACAGACCTGATCTCATATCTAACAGACCTGATCTCATATCTAACAGACCTGATCTCATATCTGACAGACCTGATCTCATATCTGACAGACCTGATCTCATATCTAACAGACCTGATCTCATATCTAACAGACCTGATCTCATATCCCACAGACCTGATCTCATATCTGACAGACCTGATCTCATATCTGACAGACCTGATCTCATATCTGACAGACTGATCTCATATCTAACAGACCTGATCTCATATCTGACAGACCTGATCTCATATCTGACAGACCTGATCTCATATCTACAGACCTGATCTCAAATCTGACAGACCTGATCTCATATCTAACAGACCTGATCTCATATCTAACAGACCTGATCTCATATCTAACAGACCTGATCTCATATCTAACAGACCTGATCTCATATCTAAAGACCTGATCTCATATCTCCGTGCTCAAAACAGACCTGATCTCATATCTAACAGACCTGATCTCATATCTCTGTGGTCAAAACAGACCTGTTCTCATATCTAACAGACCTGATCTCATATCTAACAGACCTGATCTCATATCTGACAGACCTGATCTCATATCTAACAGACCTGATCTCATATCTAACAGACCTGATCTCATATCTGACAGACCTGATCTCATATCTAACAGACCTGATCTCATATCTGACAGACCTGATCTCATATCTAACAGACCTGATCTAATATATAACAGACCTGATCTCATATCTGACAGACCTGATCTCATATCTGACAGACCGTATCTCATATCTGACAGAACTGATCTCATATCTGACAAACCTATATCATATCTAACAGTCCTGATCTCATATCTCTGTGGTCAAAACAGACCTGATCTCATATCTAACAGCCTGATCTCATATCTGACAGACCTGATCTCATATCTCTGGGGTCAAAACAGACCTGATCTCATATCTGACAGACCTGATGTCATATCTGACAGACCAGATCTCAAATCTGACAGACCTGATCTCAAATCTGACAGACCTGATCTCATATCTAACAGACCTGATCTCATATCTAACAGACCTGATCTCATATCTAACAGACCTGATCTCATATCTAACAGACCTGATCTCATATCTCCAGGGTCAAAACAGACCTGATCTCATATCTAACAGACCTGATCTCATATCTGACAGACCTGATCTCATATCCTTCAGACCTGATCTCATATCTGACAGACCAGATCTAAATCTGACAGGCCTGATCTCAAATCTGACAGACCTGATCTCATATCTGACAGACCTGATGTCATATCTGACAGACCTGATATCATATCTAACAGACCTGATCTCATATCTAACAGACCTAATCTCATATCTGACAGACCTGATCTCATATCTGACAGACCGTATCTCATATCTGACAGAACTGATCTCATATCTGACAAACCTATATCATATCTAACAGTCCTGATCTCATATCTCTGTGGTCAAAACAGACCTGATCTCATATCTAACAGCCCTGATCTCATATCTGACAGACCTGATCTCATATCTCTGGGGTCAAAACAGAACTGATCTCATATCTGACAGACCTGATGTCATATCTGACAGACCAGATCTCAAATCTGACAGACCTGATCTCAAATCTGACAGACCTGATCTCATATCTAACAGACCTGATCTCATATCTAACAGACCTAATCTCATATCTAACAGACCTGATCTCATATCTAACAGACCTGATCTCATATCTCCAGGGTCAAAACAGACCTGATCTCATATCTAACAGACCTGATCTCATATCTGACAGACCTGATCTCATATCCTTCAGACCTGATCTCATATCTGACAGACCAGATCTAAAATCTGACAGGCCTGATCTCAAATCTGACAGACCTGATCTCATATCTGACAGACCAGATCTCAAATCCTACAGACCTGATCTCAAATCTGATAGACCTGATCTCATATCTAACAGACCTGATCTCATATCTAACAGACCTGATCTCATATCTGACAGACCTGATCTCATATCTAACAGACCTGATCTCATATCTAACAGACCTGATCTCATATCTAAAAGACCGGATCTCATATCTCCGTGCTCAAAACAGACCTGATCTCATATCTAACAGACCTGATCTCATATCTAACAGACCTGATCTCATATCTGACAGACCTGATCTCATATCTAACAGACCTGATCTCATATCTAACAGACCTGATCTCATATCTGACCGACCTGATCTCATATCTGACAGACCAGATCTCATATCTAACAGACCTGATCTCATGTCTGACAAACCTGATATCATATCTAACAGACCTGATCTCATATCTAACGGACCTGATCTCATATCTGACAGACCTGATCTCATATCTGACAGACCTGATGTCATATCTGACAGACCTGATCTCATATCTGACAGACCTGATCGCATATCTAACAGACCTGATCTCATATCTAACAGACCTGATCTCATATCTGACAGACCTGATCTCATATCTGACAGACCTGATCTCATATCTGACAGACCTGATCTCATATCTCTGTGTTGTCAAAACTGACCCGATCTCATATCTAACAGCCCTGATGTCATATCTAACAGACCTGATCTCATATCTAACAGACCTGATCTAATATATAACTGACCTGACCTGATCTCATATCTAAAAGACCGGATCTCATATCTCCGTGCTCAAAACAGACCTGATCTCATATCTAACAGACCTGATCTCATATCTCTGTGGTCAAAACAGACCTGATCTCATATCTAACAGCCTGATCTCATATCTGACAGACCTGATCTCATATCTCTGTGTTGTCAAAACTGACCCGATCTCATATCTGACAGACCTGATGTCATATCTGACAGACCAGATCTCAAATCTGACAGACCTGATCTCAAATCTGACAGACCTGATCTCATATCTGACAGACCAGATCTCAAATCCTTCAGACCTGATCTCAAATCTGACAGACCTGATCTCATATCTGACAGACCAGATCTCAAATCTACAGACCTGATCTCAAATCTGATAGACCTGATCTCATATCTAACAGACCTGATCTCATATCTAACAGACCTGATCTCATATCTGACAGACCTGATCTCATATCTAACAGACCTGATCTCATATCTAACAGACCTGATCTCATATCTAAAAGACCTGATCTCATATCTCCGTGCTCAAAACAGACCTGATCTCATATCTAACAGACCTGATCTCATATCTAACAGACCTGATCTCATATCTGACAGACCTGATCTCATATCTAACAGACCTGATCTCATATCTAACAGACCTGATCTCATATCTGACCGACCTGATCTCATATCTGACAGACCAGATCTCATATCTAACAGACCTGATCTCATGTCTGACAAACCTGATATCATATCTAACAGACCTGATCTCATATCTAACAGACCTGATCTCATATCTGACAGACCTGATCTCATATCTGACAGACCTGATCTCATATCTGACAGACCTGATCTCATATCTGACAGACCTGATCTCATATCTAACAGACCTGATCTCATATCTAACAGACCTGATCTCATATCTCCAGGGTCAAAACAGACCTGATCTCATATGTCTGGGGTATAAACAGACCTGATCTCATATCTAACAGACGTGATCTCATATCTCTGGGGTCTAAACAGACCTGATCTCATATCTGACAGACCTGATCTCATATCTCTGGGGTCAAAACAGACCTGATCTCATATCTGACAGAACTGATCTCATATCTAACAGACCTGATCTCATATCTAACAGACCTGATCTCATATCTCTGTGGTCAAAACAGACCTGATCTCATATCTAACAGACCTGATCTAATATATACAGACCTGATCTCATATCTAAAAGACAGGATCTCATATCTCCGTGGTCAAAAAAGGCCTGATCTCATATCTGACAGACCTGATCTCATATCTGACAGACCTGATCTCATATCTAACAGACCTGATCTCATATCTAACATATCTGATCTCATATCTAACAGACCTGATCTCATATCTAACAGACCTGATCTCATATCTGACAGACCTGATCTCATATCTAACAGACCTGATGTCATATCTGACAGACCTGATATCATATCTAACAGACCTGATCTCATATCTAACAGACCTAATCTCATATCTGACAGACCTGATCTCATATCTGACAGACCGTATCTCATATCTGACAGAACTGATCTCATATCTGACAAACCTATATCATATCTAACAGTCCTGATCTCATATCTCTGTGGTCAAAACAGACCTGATCTCATATCTAACAGCCCTGATCTCATATCTGACAGACCTGATCTCATATCTCTGGGGTCAAAACAGACCTGATCTCATATCTGACAGACCTGATGTCATATCTGACAGACCAGATCTCAAATCTGACAGACCTGATCTCAATCTGACAGACCTGATCTCATATCTAACAGACCTGATCTCATATCTAACAGACCTAATCTCATATCTAACAGACCTGATCTCATATCTAACAGACCTGATCTCATATCTCCAGGGTCAAAACAGACCTGATCTCATATCTAACAGACCTGATCTCATATCTGACAGACCTGATCTCATATCCTTCAGACCTGATCTCATATCTGACAGACCAGATCTAAAATCTGACAGACCTGATCTCAAATCTGACAGACCTGATCTCATATCTGACAGACCTGATCTCATATCTACAGACCTGATCTCATATCTGACAGACCTGATCTCATATCTAACAGACCTGATCTCATATCTAACAGACCTGATCTCATATCTGACAGACCTGATCTCATATCTAACAGACCTGATCTCATATCTAACAGACCTGATCTCATATCTAACAGACCTGATCTCATATCTCCGTGCTCAAAACAGACCTGATCTCATATCTAACAGACCTGATCTCATATCTAACAGACCTGATCTCATATCTGACAGACCTGATCTCATATCTAACAGACCTGATCTCATATCTAACAGACCTGATCTCATATCTGACAGACCTGATCTCATATCTGACAGACCTGATCTCATATCTAACAGACCTGATCTCATATCTGACAAACCTGATCTCATATCTAACAGACCTGATCTCATATCTAACAGACCTGATCTCATATCTGACAGACCTGATCTCATATCTGACAGACCTGATCTCATATCTGACAGACCTGATCTCATATCTGACAGACCTGATCTCATATCTAACAGACCTGATCTCATATCTAACAGACCTGATCTCATATCTGACAGACCTGATCTCATATCTGACAGACCTGATCTCATATCTGACAGACCTGATCTCATATCTCTGTGTTGTCAAAATGACCTGATCTCATATCTAACAGACCTGATCTCATATCTAACAGACCTGATCTCATATCTAACAGACCTGATCTCATATCTAACAGACCTGATCTCATATCTAAAAGACCGATCTCATATCTCCGTGCTCAAAACAGACCTGATCTCATATCTAACAGACCTGATCTCATATCTCTGTGGTCAAAACAGACCTGATCTCATATCTAACAGCCCTGATCTCATATCTGACAGACCTGATCTCATATCTCTGTGTTGTCAAAACTGACCCGATCTCATATCTGACAGACCTGATCTCATATCTGACAGACCTGATCTCAAATCTGACAGACCTGATCTCAAATCTGACAGACCTGATCTCATATCTGACAGACCTGATCTCATATCCTTCAGACCTGATCTCAAATCTGACAGACCTGATCTCATATCTAACAGACCTGATCTCATATCTAACAGACCTGATCTCATATCTCCAGGGTCAAACAGACCTGATCTCATATCTAACAGACCTGATCTCATATCTGACAGACCTGATCTCATATCTTCAGACCTGATCTCATATCTGACAGACCTGATCTCATATCTGACAGACCTGATCTCATATCTGACAGACCTGATCTCATATCTGACAGACCTGATCTCATATCTACAGACCTGATCTCATATCTGACAGACCTGATCTCATATCTAACAGACCTGATCTCATATCTAACAGACCTGATCTCATATCTCCAGGGTCAAAACAGACCTGATCTCATATCTGACAGACCTGATCTCATATCTAACAGACCTGATCTCATATCTAAAGACCTGATCTCATATCTCCGTGGTCAAAACAGACCTGATCTCATATCTAACAGACCTGATCTCATATCTAACAGACCTGATCTCATATCTAAAAGACATGATCTCATATCTCCGTGCTCAAAACAGACCTGATCTCATATCTAACAGACCTGATCTCATATCTCTGTGGTCAAAACAGACCTGATCTCATATCTGACAGACCTGATCTCATATCTGACAGACCTGATGTCATATCTAACAGACCTGATCTCATAACTGACAGACCTGATCTCATATCTAACAGACCTGATCTCATATCTGACAGACCTGATCTCATATCTAACAGACCTGATCTCATATCTAACGGACCTGATCTCATATCTGACAGACCTGATCTCATATCTAACAGACCTGATCTCATATCTAACAGACCTGATCTCATATCCTTCAGACCTGATCTCATATCTGACAGACCTGATGTCATATCTGACAGACCTGATCTCATATCTGACAGACCTGATCTCATATCTAACAGACCTGATCTCATATCTCTGTGGTCAAAACAGACCTGATCTCATATCTCTGTGGTCAAAACAGACCTGATCTAATATCTAACAGACCTGATCTCATATCTAACAGACCTGATCTCATATCTAACAGACCTGATCTCATATCTGACAGACCTGATCTCATATCTGACAGACCTGATCTCATATCTAACAGACCTGATCTCATATCTGACAACCTGATCTCATATCTAACAGACCTGATCTCATATCTAACAGACCTGATCTCATATCTGACAGACCTGATCTCATATCTGACAGACCTGATCTCATATCTAACAGACCTGATCTCATATCTAACAGACCTGATCTCATATCTAGACCTGATCTCATATCTGACAGACCTGATCTCATATCTGACAGACCTGATCTCATATCTGACAGACCTGATCTCATATCTAACAGACCTGATCTCATATCTGACAGACCTGATCTCATATCTGACAGACCTGATCTCATATCTACAGACCTGATCTCATATCTGACAGACCTGATCTCATATCTAACAGACCTGATCTCATATCTAACAGACCTGATCTCATATCTAACAGACCTGATCTCATATCTAACAGACCTGATCTCATATCTAACAGACCTGATCTCATATCTCCGTGCTCAAAACAGACCTGATCTCATATCTAACAGACCTGATCTCATATCTCTGTGGTCAAAACAGACCTGTTCTCATATCTAACAGACCTGATCTCATATCTAACAGACCTGATCTCATATCTGACAGACCTGATCTCATATCTAACAGACCTGATCTCATATCTAACAGACCTGATCTCATATCTGACAGACCTGATCTCATATCTAACAGACCTGATCTCATGTCTGACAAACCTGATATCATATCTAACAGACCTGATCTCATATCTAACGGACCTGATCTCATATCTGACAGACCTGATCTCATATCTGACAGACCTGATGTCATATCTGACAGACCTGATCTCATATCTGACAGACCTGATCTCATATCTAACAGACCTGATCTCATATCTAACAGACCTGATCTCATATCTGACAGACCTGATCTCATATCTGACAGACCTGATCTCATATCTAACAGACCTGATCTCATATCTCTGTGGTCAAAACAGACCTGATCTCATATCTAACAGACCTGATCTCATATCTGACAGACCTGATCTCATATCTCTGTGTTGTCAAAACTGACCTGATCTCATATCTGACAGACCTGATCTCATATCTGACAGACCTGATCTCATATCTGACAGACCTGATCTCATATCTGACAGACCTGATCTCATATCTGACAGACCTGATCTCATATCTTCAGACCTGATCTCATATCTGACAGACCTGATCTCATATCTAACAGACCTGATCTCATATCTAACAGACCTGATCTCATATCTCCAGGGTCAAAACAGACCTGATCTCATATCTAACAGACCTGATCTCATATCTGACAGACCTGATCTCATATCTGACAGACCTGATCTCATATCTGACAGACCTGATCTCATATCTGACAGACCTGATCTCATATCTGACAGACCTGATCTCATATCTGACAGACCTGATCTCATATCTGACAGACCTGATCTCATATCTGACAGACCTGATCTCATATCTAACAGACCTGATCTCATATCTAACAGACCTGATCTCATATCTAACAGACCTGATCTCATATCTAACAGACCTGATCTCATATCTCCGTGGTCAAAACAGACCTGATCTCATATCTAACAGATCTGATCTCATATCTAACAGACCTGATCTCATATCTAACAGACCTGATCTCATATCTAACAGACCTGATCTCATATCCCACAGACCTGATCTCATATCTGACAGACCTGATGTCATATCTGACAGACCTGATCTCATATCTGACAGAACTGATATCATATCTAACAGACCTGATCTCATATCTGACAGACCTGATCTCATATCTGACAGACCTGATCTCATATCTACAGACCTGATCTCATATCTGACAGACCTGATCTCATATCTAACAGACCTGATCTCATATCTAACAGACCTGATCTCATATCTAACAGACCTGATCTCATATCTAACAGACCTGATCTCATATCTAACAGACCTGATCTCATATCTCCGTGCTCAAAACAGACCTGATCTCATATCTAACAGACCTGATCTCATATCTCTGTGGTCAAAACAGACCTGTTCTCATATCTAACAGACCTGATCTCATATCTAACAGACCTGATCTCATATCTGACAGACCTGATCTCATATCTAACAGACCTGATCTCATATCTAACAGACCTGATCTCATATCTGACCGACCTGATCTCATATCTGACAGACCAGATCTCATATCTAACAGACCTGATCTCATATCTGACAGACCTGATCTCATATCTAACAGACCTGATCTCATATCTAACAGACCTGATCTCATATCTGACAGACCTGATCTCATATCTGACAGACCTGATCTCATATCTGACAGACCTGATCTCATATCTGACAGACCTGATCTCATATCTAACAGACCTGATCTCATATCTAACAGACCTGATCTCATATCTGACAGACCTGATCTCATATCTGACAGACCTGATCTCATATCTAACAGACCTGATCTCATATCTCTGTGGTCAAAACAGACCTGATCTCATATCTAACAGACCTGATCTCATATCTGACAGACCTGATCTCATATCTCTGTGTTGTCAAAACTGACCCGATCTCATATCTGACAGACCTGATCTCATATCTGACAGACCTGATCTCATATCTGACAGACCTGATCTCATATCTGACAGACCTGATCTCATATCTGACAGACCTGATCTCATATCTCAGACCTGATCTCATATCTGACAGACCTGATCTCATATCTAACAGACCTGATCTCATATCTAACAGACCTGATCTCATATCTCCAGGGTCAAACAGACCTGATCTCATATCTAACAGACCTGATCTCATATCTGACAGACCTGATCTCATATCTTCAGACCTGATCTCATATCTGACAGACCTGATCTCATATCTGACAGACCTGATCTCATATCTGACAGACCTGATCTCATATCTGACAGACCTGATCTCATATCTAACAGACCTGATCTCATATCTAACAGACCTGATCTCATATCTAACAGACCTGATCTCATATCTAACAGACCTGATCTCATATCTCCGTGGTCAAAACAGACCTGATCTCATATCTAACAGACCTGATCTCATATCTAACAGACCTGATCTAATATATAACAGACCTGATCTCATATCTAACAGACCTGATCTCATATCTCCGTGCTCAAAACAGACCTGATCTCATATCTAACAGACCTGATCTCATATCTCTGTGGTCAAAACAGACCTGATCTCATATCTGACAGACCTGATCTCATATCTGACAGACCTGATGTCATATCTAACAGACCTGATCTCATATCTGACAGACCTGATCTCATATCTAACAGACCTGATCTCATATCTGACAGACCTGATCTCATATCTAACAGACCTGATCTCATATCTAACAGACCTGATCTCATATCTGACAGACCTGATCTCATATCTAACAGACCTGATCTCATATCTAACAGACCTGATCTCATATCTTCAGACCTGATCTCATATCTGACAGACCTGATGTCATATCTGACAGACCTGATCTCATATCTGACAGACCTGATCTCATATCTAACAGACCTGATCTCATATCTCTGTGGTCAAAACAGACCTGATCTCATATCTCTGTGGTCAAAACAGACCTGATCTAATATCTAACAGACCTGATCTCATATCTAACAGACCTGATCTCATATCTAACAGACCTGATCTCATATCTGACAGACCTGATCTCATATCTGACAGACCTGATCTCATATCTAACAGACCTGATCTCATATCTGACAGACCTGATCTCATATCTAACAGACCTGATCTCATATCTAACAGACCTGATCTCATATCTGACAGACCTGATCTCATATCTGACAGACCTGATCTCATATCTAACAGACCTGATCTCATATCTAACAGACCTGATCTCATATCTGACAGACCTGATCTCATATCTGACAGACCTGATCTCATATCTGACAGACCTGATCTCATATCTGACAGACCTGATCTCATATCTAACAGACCTGATCTCATATCTGACAGACCTGATCTCATATCTGACAGACCTGATCTCATATCTAACAGACCTGATCTCATATCTGACAGACCTGATCTCATATCTGACAGACCTGATCTCATATCTAACAGACCTGATCTCATATCTTCAGACCTGATCTCATATCTGACAGACCTGATCTCATATCTGACAGACCTGATCTCATATCTCCGTGGTCAAAACAGACCTGATCTCATATCTAACAGACCTGATCTCATATCTCTGTGGTCAAAACAGACCTGATCTCATATCTAACAGACCTGATCTCATATCTTACAGACCTGATCTCATATCTAACAGACCTGATCTCATATCTGACAGACCTGATCTCATATCTGACAGACCTGATCTCATATCTGACAGACCTGATCTCATATCTAACAGACCTGATCTCATATCTAACAGACCTGATCTCATATCTGACAGACCTGATCTCATATCTGACAGACCTGATCTCATATCTGACAGACCTGATCTCATATCTAACAGACCTGATCTCATATCTAACAGACCTGATCTCATATCTGACAGACCTGATCTCATATCTAACAGACCTGATCTCATATCTAACAGACCTGATCTCATATCTGACAGACCTGATCTCATATCTAACAGACCTGATCTCATATCTAACAGACCTGATCTCATATCTGACAGACCTGATCTCATATCTAACAGACCTGATCTCATATCTGACAGACCTGATCTCATATCTAACAGACCTGATCTCATATCTAACAGACCTGATCTCATATCTGACAGACCTGATCTCATATCTGACAGACCTGATCTCATATCTCCGTGGTCAAACAGACCTGATCTCATATCTAACAGACCTGATCTCATATCTAACAGACCTGATCTCATATCTGACAGACCTGATCTCATATCTAACAGACCTGATCTCATATCTGACAGACCTGATCTCATATCTAACAGACCTGATCTCATATCTAACAGACCTGATCTCATATCTCCAGGGTCAAAACAGACCTGATCTCATATCTGACAGACCTGATCTCATATCTAACAGACCTGATCTCATATCTAACAGACCTGATCTCATATCTCCGTGGTCAAAACAGACCTGATCTCATATCTAACAGACCTGATCTCATATCTAACAGACCTGATCTCATATCTAACAGACCTGATCTCATATCTAACAGACCTGATCTCATATCTCCGTGCTCAAAACAGACCTGATCTCATATCTAACAGACCTGATCTCATATCTCTGTGGTCAAAACAGACCTGATCTCATATCTGACAGACCTGATCTCATATCTGACAGACCTGATGTCATATCTAACAGACCTGATCTCATATCTGACAGACCTGATCTCATATCTAACAGACCTGATCTCATATCTGACAGACCTGATCTCATATCTAACAGACCTGATCTCATATCTAACAGACCTGATCTCATATCTGACAGACCTGATCTCATATCTAACAGACCTGATCTCATATCTAACAGACCTGATCTCATATCTTCAGACCTGATCTCATATCTGACAGACCTGATCTCATATCTGACAGACCTGATCTCATATCTGACAGACCTGATCTCATATCTAACAGACCTGATCTCATATCTCTGTGGTCAAAACAGACCTGATCTCATATCTCTGTGGTCAAAACAGACCTGATCTAATATCTAACAGACCTGATCTCATATCTAACAGACCTGATCTCATATCTAACAGACCTGATCTCATATCTGACCGACCTGATCTCATATCTGACAGACCAGATCTCATGTCTAACAGACCTGATCTCATGTCTGACAAACCTGATATCATATCTAACAGACCTGATCTCATATCTAACGGACCTGATCTCATATCTAAAAGACAGGATCTCATATCTCCGTGCTCAAAACAGACCTGATCTCATATCTAACAGACCTGATCTCATATCTCTGTGGTCAAAACAGACCTGATCTCATATCTGACAGACCTGATCTCATATCTGACAGACCTGATGTCATATCTAACAGACCTGATCTCATAACTGACAGACCTGATCTCATATCTAACAGACCTGATCTCATGTCTGACAAACCTGATCTCATATCTAACAGACCTGATCTCATATCTAACAGACCTGATCTCATATCTGACAGACCTGATCTCATATCTAACAGACCTGATCTCATATCTAACAGACCTGATCTCATATCTTCAGACCTGATCTCATATCTGACAGACCTGATCTCATATCTGACAGACCTGATCTCATATCTGACAGACCTGATCTCATATCTAACAGACCTGATCTCATATCTCTGTGGTCAAAACAGACCTGATCTCATATCTCTGTGGTCAAAACAGACCTGATCTCATATCTAACAGACCTGATCTCATATCTAACAGACCTGATCTCATATCTAACAGACCTGATCTCATATCTGACAGACCTGATCTCATATCTGACAGACCTGATCTCATATCTAACAGACCTGATCTCATATCTGACAGACCTGATCTCATATCTAACAGACCTGATCTCATATCTAACAGACCTGATCTCATATCTGACAGACCTGATCTCATATCTGACAGACCTGATCTCATATCTAACAGACCTGATCTCATATCTAACAGACCTGATCTCATATCTAACAGACCTGATCTCATATCTGACAGACCTGATCTCATATCTGACAGACCTGATCTCATATCTGACAGACCTGATCTCATATCTAACAGACCTGATCTCATATCTGACAGACCTGATCTCATATCTGACAGACCTGATATCATATCTAACAGACCTGATCTCATATCTGACAGACCTGATCTCATATCTGACAGACCTGATCTCATATCTAACAGACCTGATCTCATATCTTCAGACCTGATCTCATATCTGACAGACCTGATCTCATATCTGACAGACCTGATCTCATATCTCCGTGGTCAAAACAGACCTGATCTCATATCTAACAGACCTGATCTCATATCTCTGTGGTCAAAACAGACCTGATCTCATATCTAACAGACCTGATCTCATATCTAACAGACCTGATCTCATATCTAACAGACCTGATCTCATATCTGACAGACCTGATCTCATATCTGACAGACCTGATCTCATATCTGACAGACCTGATCTCATATCTAACAGACCTGATCTCATATCTAACAGACCTGATCTCATATCTGACAGACCTGATCTCATATCTGACAGACCTGATCTCATATCTGACAGACCTGATCTCATATCTAACAGACCTGATCTCATATCTAACAGACCTGATCTCATATCTGACAGACCTGATCTCATATCTAACAGACCTGATCTCATATCTAACAGACCTGATCTCATATCTGACAGACCTGATCTCATATCTAACAGACCTGATCTCATATCTAACAGACCTGATCTCATATCTGACAGACCTGATCTCATATCTAACAGACCTGATCTCATATCTGACAGACCTGATCTCATATCTAACAGACCTGATCTCATATCTAACAGACCTGATCTCATATCTGACAGACCTGATCTCATATCTGACAGACCTGATCTCATATCTCCGTGGTCAAAACAGACCTGATCTCATATCTAACAGACCTGATCTCATATCTAACAGACCTGATCTCATATCTGACAGACCTGATCTCATATCTACAGACCTGATCTCATATCTGACAGACCTGATCTCATATCTAACAGACCTGATCTCATATCCAACAGACCTGATCTCATATCTCCAGGGTCAAAACAGACCTGATCTCATATCTGACAGACCTGATCTCATATCTAACAGACCTGATCTCATATCTAAAGACCTGATCTCATATCTCCGTGGTCAAAACAGACCTGATCTCATATCTAACAGACCTGATCTCATATCTAACAGACCTGATCTCATATCTAACAGACCTGATCTCATATCTAAAGACCTGATCTCATATCTCCGTGCTCAAAACAGACCTGATCTCATATCTAACAGACCTGATCTCATATCTCTGTGGTCAAAACAGACCTGATCTCATATCTGACAGACCTGATCTCATATCTGACAGACCTGATCTCATATCTGACAGACCTGATCTCATATCTAACAGACCTGATCTCATATCTGACAGACCTGATCTCATATCTAACAGACCTGATCTCATATCTGACAGACCTGATCTCATATCTAACAGACCTGATCTCATATCTAACAGACCTGATCTCATATCTGACAGACCTGATCTCATATCTAACAGACCTGATCTCATATCTAACAGACCTGATCTCATATCTTCAGACCTGATCTCATATCTGACAGACCTGATCTCATATCTGACAGACCTGATCTCATATCTGACAGACCTGATCTCATATCTAACAGACCTGATCTCATATCTCTGTGGTCAAAACAGACCTGATCTCATATCTCTGTGGTCAAAACAGACCTGATCTAATATCTAACAGACCTGATCTCATATCTAACAGACCTGATCTCATATCTAACAGACCTGATCTCATATCTGACAGACCTGATCTCATATCTGACAGACCTGATCTCATATCTAACAGACCTGATCTCATATCTGACAGACCTGATCTCATATCTAACAGACCTGATCTCATATCTAACAGACCTGATCTCATATCTGACAGACCTGATCTCATATCTGACAGACCTGATCTCATATCTACAGACCTGATCTCATATCTAACAGACCTGATCTCATATCCCACAGACCTGATCTCATATCTGACAGACCTGATGCTGTCTCATATCTGACAGACCTGATCTCATATCTGACAGACCTGATCTCATATCTAACAGACCTGATCTCATATCTGACAGACCTGATCTCATATCTGACAGACCTGATCTCATATCTAACAGACCTGATCTCATATCTGACAGACCTGATCTCATATCTGACAGACCTGATCTCATATCTAACAGACCTGATCTCATATCTTCAGACCTGATCTCATATCTGACAGACCTGATCTCATATCTGACAGACCTGATCTCATATCTCCGTGGTCAAAACAGACCTGATCTCATATCTAACACCTGATCTCATATCTCTGTGGTCAAAACAGACCTGATCTCATATCTAACAGACCTGATCTCATATCTTACAGACCTGATCTCATATCTAACAGACCTGATCTCATATCTGACAGACCTGATCTCATATCTGACAGACCTGATCTCATATCTGACAGACCTGATCTCATATCTAACAGACCTGATCTCATATCTAACAGACCTGATCTCATATCTGACAGACCTGATCTCATATCTGACAGACCTGATCTCATATCTGACAGACCTGATCTCATATCTAACAGACCTGATCTCATATCTAACAGACCTGATCTCATATCTGACAGACCTGATCTCATATCTAACAGACCTGATCTCATATCTCTGTGGTCAAAACAGACCTGATCTCATATCTAACAGACCTGATCTCATATCTAACAGACCTGATCTCATATCTGACAGACCTGATCTCATATCTAACAGTCCTGATCTCATATCTCTGTGTTGTCAAAACTGACCCGATCTCATATCTGACAGACCTGAACTCATATCTAACAGACCTGATCTCATATCTGACAAACCTGATATCATATCTAACAGACCTGATCTCATATCTAACAGACCTGATCTCATATCTGACAGACCTGATCTCATATCTGACAGACCTGATCTCATATCTAACAGACCTGATCTCATATCCTTCAGACCTGATCTCATATCTGACAGACCTGATCTCATATCTAACAGACCTGATCTCATATCTGACAGACCTGATCTCATATCTAACAGACCTGATCTCATATCTTCAGACCTGATCTCATATCTGACAGACCTGATCTCATATCTGACAGACCTGATCTCATATCTCCGTGGTCAAAACAGACCTGATCTCATATCTAACATACCTGATCTCATATCTCTGTGGTCAAAACAGACCTGATCTCAATATCTAACAGACCTGATCTCATATCTAACAGACCTGATCTCATATCTGACAGACCTGATCTCATATCTAACAGACCTGATCTCATATCTGACAGACCTGATGTCATATCTGACAGACCTGATCTCATATCTGACAGACCTGATCTCATATCTAACAGACCTGATCTCATATCTAACAGACCTGATCTCATATCTGACAGACCTGATCTCATATCTGACAGACCTGATCTCATATCTAACAGTCCTGATCTCATATCTCTGTGGTCAAAACAGACCTGATCTCATATCTAACAGACCTGATCTCATATCTAACAGACCTGATCTCATATCTCCAGGGTCAAAACAGACCTGATCTCATATCTAACAGACCTGATCTCATATCTGACAGACCTGATCTCATATCTGACAGACCTGATCTCATATCTGACAGACCAGATCTCAAATCTGACAGACCTGACCTCAAATATGACAGACCTGATCTCATATCTAACAGACCTGATCTCATATCTGACAGACCTGATCTCATATCTGACAGACCTGTTCTCATATCTGACAGACCTGATCTCATATCTCCGTGGTCAAAACAGACCTGATCTCATATCTAACAGACCTGATCTCATATCTCTGTGGTGAAAACAGACCTGATCTCATATCTGACAGACCTGATCTCATATCTAACAGACCTGATCTCATATCCTTCAGACCTGATCTCATATCTGACAGACATGATGTCATATCTGACAGACCTGATCTCATATCTGACAGACCTGATATCATATCTAACAGACCTGATCTCATATCTAACAGACCTGATCTCATATCTAACAGACCTGATCTCATATCCTTCAGACCTGATCTCATATCTGACAGACATGATCTCATATCTGACAGACCTGATCTCATATCTGACAGACCTGATCTCATATCTAACAGACCTGATCTCATATCTAACAGACCTGATCTCATATCTGACAGACCTGATCTCATATCTGACAGACCTGATCTCATATCTGACAGACCTGATCTCATATCTGACAGACCTGATCTCATATCTGACAGACCTGATCTCATATCTGACAGACCTGATCTCATATCTAACAGACCTGATCTCATATCTGACAGACCTGATCTCATATCTAACAGACCTGATCTCATATCTAACAGACCTGATCTCATATCTGACAGACCTGATCTCATATCTAACAGACCTGATCTCATATCTGACAGACCTGATCTCATATCTAACAGACCTGATCTCATATCTGACAGACCTGATCTCATATCTAACAGACCTGATCTCATATCTAACAGACCTGATCTCATATCTGACAGACCTGATCTCATATCTGACAGACCTGATCTCATATCTCCGTGGTCAAAACAGACCTGATCTCATATCTAACAGACCTGATCTCATATCTCTGTGGTCAAAACAGACCTGATCTCATATCTAACAGACCTGATCTCATATCTTACAGACCTGATCTCATATCTAACAGACCTGATCTCATATCTGACAGACCTGATCTCATATCTGACAGACCTGATCTCATATCTGACAGACCTGATCTCATATCTAACAGACCTGATCTCATATCTAACAGACCTGATCTCATATCTGACAGACCTGATCTCATATCTGACAGACCTGATCTCATATCTGACAGACCTGATCGCATATCTAACAGACCTGATCTCATATCTAACAGACCTGATCTCATATCTGACAGACCTGATCTCATATCTAACAGACCTGATCTCATATCTCTGTGGTCAAAACAGACCTGATCTCATATCTAACAGACCTGATCTCATATCTAACAGACCTGATCTCATATCTGACAGACCTGATCTCATATCTAACAGACCTGATCTCATATCTCTGTGTTGTCAAAACTGACCCGATCTCATATCTGACAGACCTGATCTCATATCTAACAGACCTGATCTCATGTCTGACAAACCTGATATCATATCTAACAGACCTGATCTCATATCTAACAGACCTGATCTCATATCTGACAGACCTGATCTCATATCTGACAGACCTGATCTCATATCTAACAGACCTGATCTCATATCTTCAGACCTGATCTAATATCTGACAGACCTGATATCATATCTAACAGACCTGATCTCATATCTGACAGACCTGATCTCATATCTGACAGACCTGATCTCATATCTAACAGACCTGATCTCATATCCTTCAGACCTGATCTCATATCTGACAGACCTGATGTCATAATGACAGACCTGATTCATATCTCCGTGGTCAAAACAGACCTGATCTCATATCTAACATACCTGATCTCATATCTCTGTGGTCAAAACAGACCTGATCGAATATCTAACAGACCTGATCTCATATCTAACAGACCTGATCTCATATCTGACAGACCTGATTTCATATCTAACAGACCTGATCTCATATCTGACAGACCGGATGTCATATCTGACAGACCTGATCTCATATCTGACAGACCTGATCGCATATCTAACAGACCTGATCTCATATCTAACAGACCTGATCTCATATCTGACAGACCTGATCTCATATCTGACAGACCTGATCTCATATCTAACAGTCCTGATCTCATATCTCTGTGGTCAAAACAGACCTGATCTCATATATAACAGCCCTGATCTCATATCTGACAGACCTGATCTCATATCTCTGTGTTGTCAAAACTGACCCGATCTCATATCTGACAGAACTGATGTCATATCTGACAGACCAGATCTCAAATCTGACAGACCTGATCTCAAATCTGACAGACCTGATCTCATATCTGACAGACCAGATCTCAAATCCTTCAGACCTGATCTCAAAACTGACAGACCTGATCTCATATCTAACAGACCTGATCTCATATCTAACAGACCTGATCTCATATATAACAGACCTGATCTCATATCTCCAGGGTCAAAACAGACCTGATCTCATATCTAACAGACCTGATCTCATATCTGACAGACCTGATCTCATATCCTTCAGACCTGATCTCATATCTGACAGACCTGATCTCATATCTGACAGACCTGATGTCATATCTGACAGACCTGATCTCATATCTGACAGACCTGATCTCATATCTAACAGACCTGATCTCATATCTCTGTGGTCAAAACAGACCTGATCTCATATCTCTGTGGTCAAAACAGACCTGATCTAATATCTAACAGACCTGATCTCATATCTAACAGACCTGATCTCATATCTAACAGACCTGATCTCATATCTGACCGACCTGATCTCATATCTGACAGACCAGATCTCATGTCTAACAGACCTGATCTCATGTCTGACAAACCTGATATCATATCTAACAGACCTGATCTCATATCTAACGGACCTGATCTCATATCTGACAGACCTGATCTCATATCTGACAGACCTGATCTCATATATTTCAGACCTGATCTCATATCTAACAGACCTGATCTCATATCCCACAGACCTGATCTCATATCTGACAGACCTGATGTCATATCTGACAGACCTGATCTCATATCTGACAGAACTGATATCATATCTAACAGACCTGATGTCATATCTGACAGACCTGATCTCATATCTGACAGACCTGATATCATATCTAACAGACCTGATCTCATATCTGACAGACCTGATCTCATATCTGACAGACCTGATCTCATATCTAACAGACCTGATCTCATATCCTTCAGACCTGATCTCATATCTGACAGACCTGATCTCATATATGACAGACCTGATCTCATATCTCCGTGGTCAAAACAGACCTGATCTCATATCTAACATACCTGATCTCATATCTCTGTGGTCAAAACAGACCTGATCTCATATCTAACAGACCTGATCTCATATTTTACAGACCTGATCTCATATCTAACAGACCTGATCTCATATCTGACAGACCTGATCTCATATCTGACAGACCTGATCTCATATCTGACAGACCTGATCGCATATCTAACAGACCTGATCTCATATCTAACAGACCTGATCTCATATCTGGCAGACCTGATCTCATATCTGACAGACCTGATCTCATATCTGACAGACCTGATCGCATATCTAACAGACCTGATCTCATATCTAACAGACCTGATCTCATATCTGACAGACCTGATCTCATATCTAACAGTCCTGATCTCATATCTCTGTGGTCAAAACAGACCTGATCTCATATCTAACAGACCTGATCTCATATCTAACAGACCTGATCTCATATCTGACAGACCTGATCTCATATCTAACAGTCCTGATCTCATATCTCTGTGTTGTCAAAACTGACCCGATCTCATATCTGACAGACCTGAACTCATATCTAACAGACCTGATCTCATGTCTGACAAACCTGATATCATATCTAACAGACCTGATCTCATATCTAACGGACCTGATCTCATATCTGACAGACCTGATCTCATATCTGACAGACCTGATCTCATATCTAACAGACCTGATCTCATATCCTTCAGACCTGATCTAATATCTGACAGACCTGATATCATATCTAACAGACCTGATCTCATATCTGACAGACCTGATCTCATATCTGACAGACCTGATCTCATATCTAACAGACCTGATCTCATATCCTTCAGACCTGATCTCATATCTGACAGACCTGATGTCATATATGACAGACCTGATCTCATATCTCCGTGGTCAAAACAGACCTGATCTCATATCTAACATACCTGATCTCATATCTCTGTGGTCCAAACAGACCTGATCGAATATCTAACAGACCTGATTCTCATATCTTACAGACCTGATCTCATATCTGACAGACCTGATTTCATATCTAACAGACCTGATCTCATATCTGAACAGACCTGATGTCATATCTGACAGACCTGATCCTCAATATCTGACAGACCTGATCGCATATCTAACAGACCTGATCTCATATCTAACAGACCTGATCTCATATCTGACAGACCTGATCTCATATCTGACAGACCTGATCTCATATCTAACAGTCTGATCTCATATCTCTGTGGTCAAAACAGACCTGATCTCATATCTAACAGACCTGATCTCATATCTAACAGACCTGATCTCATATCTCCAGGGTCAAAACAGACCTGATCTCATATCTAACAGACCTGATCTCATATCTGACAGACCTGATCTCATATCTTCAGACCTGATCTCATATCTGACAGACCTGATCTCATATCTGACAGACCTGACCTCATATCTGACAGACCTGATCTCATATCTAACAGACCTGATCTCATATCTGACAGACCTGATCTCATATCTGACAGACCTGATCTCATATCTGACAGACCTGATCTCATATCTCCGTGGTCAAAACAGACCTGATCTCATATCTAACAGACCTGATCTCATATCTCTGTGGTCAAAACAGACCTGATCTCATATCTGACAGACCTGATCTCATATCTAACAGACCTGATCTCATATCTTCAGACCTGATCTCATATCTGACAGACCTGATCTCATATCTGACAGACCTGATCTCATATCTGACAGACCTGATATCATATCTAACAGACCTGATCTCATATCTAACAGACCTGATCTCATATCTAACAGACCTGATCTCATATCCTTCAGACCTGATCTCATATCTGACAGACATGATGTCATATCTGACAGACCTGATCTCATATCTGACAGACCTGATATCATATCTAACAGACCTGATCTCATATCTAACAGACCTGATCTCATATCTGACAGACCTGATCTCATATCTGACAGACCTGATCTCATATCTGACAGACCTGATCTCATATCTGACAGACCTGATCTCATATCTGACAGACCTGATCTCATATCTGACAGACCTGATCTCATATCTAACAGACCTGATCTCATATCTGACAGACCTGATCTCATATCTAACAGACCTGATCTCATATCTAACAGACCTGATCTCATATCTGACAGACCTGATCTCATATCTAACAGACCTGATCTCATATCTGACAGACCTGATCTCATATCTAACAGACCTGATCTCATATCTGACAGACCTGATCTAATATCTAACAGACCTGATCTCATATCTAACAGACCTGATCTCATATCCTTCAGACCTGATCTCATATCTGACAGACCTGATCTCATATCTGACAGACCTGATCTCATATCTGACAGACCTGATCTCATATCTCCGTGGTCAAAACAGACCTGATCTCATATCTAACATACCTGATCTCATATCTCTGTGGTCAAAACAGACCTGATCTCATATCTAACAGACCTGATCTCATATCTTACAGACCTGATCTCATATCTAACAGACCTGATCTCATATCTGACAGACCTGATCTCATATCTGACAGACCTGATCTCATATCTAACAGACCTGATCTCATATCTAACAGACCTGATCTCATATCTGACAGACCTGATCTCATATCTGACAGACCTGATCTCATATCTGACAGACCTGATCTCATATCTAACAGACCTGATCTCATATCTAACAGACCTGATCTCATATCTGACAGACCTGATCTCATATCTAACAGTCCTGATCTCATATCTCTGTGGTCAAAACAGACCTGATCTCATATCTAACAGACCTGATCTCATATCTAACAGACCTGATCTCATATCTGACAGACCTGATCTCATATCTGACAGACCTGTTCTCATATCTGACAGACCTGATCTCATATCTCCGTGGTCAAAACAGACCTGATCTCATATCTAACAGACCTGATCTCATATCTCTGTGGTGAAAACAGACCTGATCTCATATCTGACAGACCTGATCTCATATCTAACAGACCTGATCTCATATCCTTCAGACCTGATCTCATATCTGACAGACATGATGTCATATCTGACAGACCTGATCTCATATCTGACAGACCTGATATCATATCTAACAGACCTGATCTCATATCTAACAGACCTGATCTCATATCTAACAGACCTGATCTCATATCCTTCAGACCTGATCTCATATCTGACAGACATGATGTCATATCTGACAGACCTGATCTCATATCTGACAGACCTGATATCATATCTAACAGACCTGATCTCATATCTAACAGACCTGATCTCATATCTGACAGACCTGATCTCATATCTGACAGACCTGATCTCATATCTGACAGACCTGATCTCATATCTGACAGACCTGATCTCATATCTGACAGACCTGATCTCATATCTGACAGACCTGATCTCATATCTAACAGACCTGATCTCATATCTGACAGACCTGATCTCATATCTGACAGACCTGATCTCATATCTAACAGACCTGATCTCATATCTGACAGACCTGATCTCATATCTAACAGACCTGATCTCATATCTAACAGACCTGATCTCATATCCTTCAGACCTGATCTCATATCTGACAGACCTGATCTCATATCTGACAGACCTGATCTCATATATGACAGACCTGATCTCATATCTCCGTGGTCAAAACAGACCTGATCTCATATCTAACAGACCTGATCTCATATCTCTGTGGTCAAAACAGACCTGATCTCATATCTAACAGACCTGATCTCATATTTTACAGACCTGATCTCATATCTAACAGACCTGATCTCATATCTGACAGACCTGATCTCATATCTGACAGACCTGATCGCTATCTAACAGACCTGATCTCATATCTAACAGACCTGATCTCATATCTGACAGACCTGATCTCATATCTGACAGACCTGATCTCATATCTGACAGACCTGATCGCATATCTAACAGACCTGATCTCATATCTAACAGACCTGATCTCATATCTGACAGACCTGATCTCATATCTAACAGTCCTGATCTCATATCTCTGTGGTCAAAACAGACCTGATCTCATATCTAACAGACCTGATCTCATATCTAACAGACCTGATCTCATATCTGACAGACCTGATCTCATATCTAACAGTCCTGATCTCATATCTCTGTGTTGTCAAAACTGACCCGATCTCATATCTGACAGACCTGAACTCATATCTAACAGACCTGATCTCATGTCTGACAAACCTGATATCATATCTAACAGACCTGATCTCATATCTAACGGACCTGATCTCATATCTACAGACCTGATCTCATATCTGACAGACCTGATCTCATATCTAACAGACCTGATCTCATATCCTTCAGACCTGATCTAATATCTGACAGACCTGATATCATATCTAACAGACCTGATCTCATATCTGACAGACCTGATCTCATATCTGACAGACCTGATCTCATATCTAACAGACCTGATCTCATATCCTTCAGACCTGATCTCATATCTGACAGACCTGATGTCATATATGACAGACCTGATCTCATATCTCCGTGGTCAAAACAGACCTGATCTCATATCTAACATATCTGATCTCATATCTCTGTGGTCAAAACAGACCTGATCGAATATCTAACAGACCTTATCTCATATCTAACAGACCTGATCTCATATCTGACAGACCTGATTTCATATCTAACAGACCTGATCTCATATCTGACAGACCTGATGTCATATCTGACAGACCTGATCTCATATCTGACAGACCTGATCGCATATCTAACAGACCTGATCTCATATCTACAGACCTGATCTCATATCTGACAGACCCTGATCTCATATCTGACAGACCTGATCTCATATCTAACAGTCCTGATCTCATATCTCTGTGGTCAAAACAGACCTGATCTCATATATAACAGCCCTGATCTCATATCTGACAGACCTGATCTCATATCTCTGTGTTGTCAAAACTGACCCCATCTCATATCTGACAGAACTGATGTCATATCTGACAGACCAGATCTCAAATCTGACAGACCTGATCTCAAATCTGACAGACCCTGATCTCATATCTGACAGACCAGATCTCAAATCCTCAGACCTGATCTCAAAACTGACAGACCTGATCTCATATCTAACAGACCTGATCTCATATCTAACAGACCTGATCTCATATCTAACAGACCTGATCTCATATCTCCAGGGTCAAAACAGACCTGATCTCATATCTAACAGACCTGATCTCATATCTGACAGACCTGATCTCATATCCTTCAGACCTGATCTCATATCTGACAGACCAGATCTCAAATCTGACAGACCTGACCTCAAATCTGACAGACCTGATCTCATATCTAACAGACCTGATCTCATATCTGACAGACCTGATCTCATATCTGACAGACCTGTTCTCATATCTGACAGACCTGATCTCATATCTCCGTGGTCAAAACAGACCTGATCTCATATCTAAGAGACCTGATCTCATATCTCTGTGGTGAAAACAGACCTGATCTCATATCTGACAGACCTGATCTCATATCTAACAGACTGATCTCATATCCTTCAGACCTGATCTCATATCTGACAGACATGATCTCATATCTGACAGACCTGATCTCATATCTGACAGACCTGATCTCATATCTAACAGACCTGATCTCATATCTAACAGACCTGATCTCATATCTAACAGACCTGATCTCATATCCTTCAGACCTGATCTCATATCTGACAGACCTGATCTCATATCTGACAGACCTGATCTCATATCTGACAGACCTGATCTCATATCTAACAGACCTGATCTCATATCTAACAGACCTGATCTCATATCTGACAGACCTGATCTCATATCTGACAGACCTGATCTCATATCTGACAGACCTGATCTCATATCTGACAGACCTGATCTCATATCTAACAGACCTGATCTCATATCTGACAGACCTGATCTCATATCTAACAGACCTGATCTCATATCTAACAGACCTGATCTCATATCTTCAGACCTGATCTCATATCTGACAGACCTGATCTCATATCTGACAGACCTGATCTCATATCTCCGTGGTCAAAACAGACCTGATCTCATATCTAACAGACCTGATCTCATATCTCTGTGGTCAAAACAGACCTGATCTCATATCTAACAGACCTGATCTCATATCTTACAGACCTGATCTCATATCTAACAGACCTGATCTCATATCTGACAGACCTGATCTCATATCTGACAGACCTGATCTCATATCTGACAGACCTGATCTCATATCTAACAGACCTGATCTCATATCTAACAGACCTGATCTCATATCTAACAGACCTGATCTCATATCCTTCAGACCTGATCTCATATCTGACAGACCTGATCTCATATCTGACAGACCTGATCTCATATCTGACAGACCTGATCTCATATCTAACAGACCTGATCTCATATCTAACAGACCTGATCTCATATCTGACAGACCTGATCTCATATCTGACAGACCTGATCTCATATCTGACAGACCTGATCTCATATCTGACAGACCTGATCTCATATCTGACAGACCTGATCTCATATCTGACAGACCTGATCTCATATCTAACAGACCTGATCTCATATCTGACAGACCTGATCTCATATCTAACAGACCTGATCTCATATCTAACAGACCTGATCTCATATCTGACAGACCTTATCTCATATCTAACAGACCTGATCTCATATCTGACAGACCTGATCTCATATCTAACAGACCTGATCTCATATCTGACAGACCTGATCTAATATCTAACAGACCTGATCTCATATCTAACAGACCTGATCTCATATCCTTCAGACCTGATCTCATATCTGACAGACCTGATCTCATATATGACAGACCTGATCTCATATCTCCGTGGTCAAAACAGACCTGATCTCATATCTAACATACCTGATCTCATATCTCTGTGGTCAAAACAGACCTGATCTCATATCTAACAGACCTGATCTCATATTTTACAGACCTGATCTCATATCTAACAGACCTGATCTCATATCTGACAGACCTGATCTCATATCTGACAGACCTGATCTCATATCTGACAGACCTGATCTCATATCTAACAGACCTGATCTCATATCTAACAGACCTGATCTCATATCTGACAGACCTGATCTCATATCTGACAGACCTGATCTCATATCTGACAGACCTGATCTCATATCTAACAGACCTGATCTCATATCTAACAGACCTGATCTCATATCTGACAGACCTGATCTCATATCTAACAGTCCTGATCTCATATCTCTGTGGTCAAAACAGACCTGATCTCATATCTAACAGACCTGATCTCATATCTAACAGACCTGATCTCATATCTGACAGACCTGATCTCATATCTAACAGTCCTGATCTCATATCTCTGTGTTGTCAAAACTGACCCGATCTCATATCTGACAGACCTGATCTCATATCTAACAGACCTGATCTCATATCTGACAAACCTGATATCATATCTAACAGACCTGATCTCATATCTAACAGACCTGATCTCATATCTGACAGACCTGATCTCATATCTGACAGACCTGATCTCATATCTAACAGACCTGATCTCATATCCTTCAGACCTGATCTCATATCTGACAGACCTGATCTCATATCTAACAGACCTGATCTCATATCTGACAGACCTGATCTCATATCTGACAGACCTGATCTCATATCTAACAGACCTGATCTCATATCCTTCAGACCTGATCTCATATCTGACAGACCTGATCTCATATCTCCGTGGTCAAAACAGACCTGATCTCATATCTAACATACCTGATCTCATATCTCTGTGGTCAAAACAGACCTGATCTCATATCTAACAGACCTGATCTCATATCTAACAGACCTGATCTCATATCTGACAGACCTGATCTCATATCTAACAGACCTGATCTCATATCTGACAGACCTGATCTCATATCTGACAGACCTGATCTCATATCTGACAGACCTGATCTCATATCTAACAGACCTGATCTCATATCTAACAGACCTGATCTCATATCTCAGACCTGATCTCATATCTGACAGACCTGATCTCATATCTGACAGACCTGATCTCATATCTGACAGACCTGATCTCATATCTAACAGACCTGATCTCATATCTAACAGACCTGATCTCATATCTGACAGACCTGATCTCATATCTGACAGACCTGATCTCATATCTGACAGACCTGATCTCATATCTGACAGACCTGATCTCATATCTGACAGACCTGATCTCATATCTGACAGACCTGATCTCATATCTAACAGACCTGATCTCATATCTGACAGACCTGATCTCATATCTAACAGACCTGATCTCATATCTAACAGACCTGATCTCATATCTGACAGACCTTATCTCATATCTAACAGACCTGATCTCATATCTGACAGACCTGATCTCATATCTAACAGACCTGATCTCATATCTGACAGACCTGATCTAATATCTAACAGACCTGATCTCATATCTAACAGACCTGATCTCATATCCTTCAGACCTGATCTCATATCTGACAGACCTGATCTCATATCTGACAGACCTGATCTCATATCTGACAGACCTGATCTCATATCTCCGTGGTCAAAACAGACCTGATCTCATATCTAACAGACCTGATCTCATATCTCTGTGGTCAAAACAGACCTGATCTCATATCTAACAGACCTGATCTCATATCTAACAGACCTGATCTCATATCTAACAGACCTGATCTCATATCTGACAGACCTGATCTCATATCTGACAGACCTGATCTCATATCTGACAGACCTGATCTCATATCTAACAGACCTGATCTCATATCTAACAGACCTGATCTCATATCTGACAGACCTGATCTCATATCTAACAGACCTGATCTCATATCTACAGACCTGATCTCATATCTGACAGACCTGATCTCATATCTAACAGACCTGATCTCATATCTGACAGACCTGATCTCATATCTAACAGACCTGATCTCATATCTGACAGACCTGATCTAATATCTAACAGACCTGATCTCATATCTAACAGACCTGATCTCATATCCTTCAGACCTGATCTCATATCTGACAGACCTGATCTCATATCTGACAGACCTGATCTCATATCTGACAGACCTGATCTCATATCTCCGTGGTCAAAACAGACCTGATCTCATATCTAACATACCTGATCTCATATCTCTGTGGTCAAAACAGACCTGATCTCATATCTAACAGACCTGATCTCATATTTTACAGACCTGATCTCATATCTAACAGACCTGATCTCATATCTGACAGACCTGATCTCATATCTGACAGACCTGATCTCATATCTAACAGACCTGATCTCATATCTAACAGACCTGATCTCATATCTGACAGACCTGATCTCATATCTGACAGACCTGATCTCATATCTGACAGACCTGATCGCATATCTAACAGACCGTGATCTCATATCTAACAGACCTGATCTCATATCTGACAGACCTGATTCTCATATCTAACAGTCCTGATCTCATATCTCTGTGGTCAAACAGACCTGATCTCATATCTAACAGACCTGATCTCATATCTCACAGACCTGATCTCATCATCTGACAGACCTGATCTCATATCTAACAGTCCTGATCTCATATCTCTGTGTTGTCAAAACTGACCCGATCTCATATCTGACAGACCTGAACTCATATCTAACAGACCTGATCTCATGTCTGACAAACCTGATATCATATCTAACAGACCTGATCTCATATCTAACGGACCTGATCTCATATCTGACAGACCTGATCTCATATCTGACAGACCTGATCTCATATCTAACAGACCTGATCTCATATCCTTCAGACCTGATCTAATATCTGACAGACCTGATATCATATCTAACAGACCTGATCTCATATCTGACAGACCTGATCTCATATCTGACAGACCTGATCTCATATCTAACAGACCTGATCTCATATCCTTCAGACCTGATCTCATATCTGACAGACCTGATGTCATATATGACAGACCTGATCTCATATCTCCGTGGTCAAAACAGACCTGATCTCATATCTAACATACCTGATCTCATATCTCTGTGGTCAAAACAGACCTGATCGAATATCTAACAGACCTGATCTCATATCTAACAGACCTGATCTCATATCTGACAGACCTGATTTCATATCTAACAGACCTGATCTCATATCTGACAGACCTGATGTCATATCTGACAGACCTGATCTCATATCTGACAGACCTGATCGCATATCTAACAGACCTGATCTCATATCTAACAGACCTGATCTCATATCTGACAGACCTGATCTCATATCTGACAGACCTGATCTCATATCTAACAGTCCTGATCTCATATCTCTGTGGTCAAAACAGACCTGATCTCATATCTAACAGCCCTGATCTCATATCTGACAGACCTGATCTCATATCTCTGTGTTGTCAAAACTGACCCGATCTCATATCTGACAGAACTGATCTCATATCTGACAGACCTGATCTCAATCTGACAGACCTGATCTCAAATCTGACAGACCTGATCTCATATCTGACAGACCAGATCTCAAATCTTCAGACCTGATCTCAAATCTGACAGACCTGATCTCATATCTAACAGACCTGATCTCATATCTAACAGACCTGATCTCATATCTAACAGACCTGATCTCATATCTCCAGGGTCAAAACAGACCTGATCTCATATCTAACAGACCTGATCTCATATCTGACAGACCTGATCTCATATCCTTCAGACCTGATCTCATATCTGACAGACCTGATCTCATATCTGACAGACCTGATCTCATATCTGACAGACCTGATCTCATATCTAACAGACCTGATCTCATATCTGACAGACCTGATCTCATATCTGACAGACCTGTTCTCATATCTGACAGACCTGATCTCATATCTCCGTGGTCAAAACAGACCTGATCTCATATCTAACAGACCTGATCTCATATCTCTGTGGTGAAAACAGACCTGATCTCATATCTGACAGACCTGATCTCATATCTAACAGACCTGATCTCATATCCTTCAGACCTGATCTCATATCTGACAGACCTGATGTCATATCTGACAGACCTGATCTCATATCTGACAGACCTGATCTCATATCTAACAGACCTGATCTCATATCTAACAGACCTGATCTCATATCTAACAGACCTGATCTCATATCCTTCAGACCTGATCTCATATCTGACAGACCTGATCTCATATCTGACAGACCTGATCTCATATCTGACAGACCTGATCTCATATCTAACAGACCTGATCTCATATCTAACAGACCTGATCTCATATCTGACAGACCTGATCTCATATCTGACAGACCTGATCTCATATCTGACAGACCTGATCTCATATCTGACAGACCTGATCTCATATCTAACAGACCTGATCTCATATCTGACAGACCTGATCTCATATCTAACAGACCTGATCTCATATCTAACAGACCTGATCTCATATCTTCAGACCTGATCTCATATCTGACAGACCTGATCTCATATCTGACAGACCTGATCTCATATCTCCGTGGTCAAAACAGACCTGATCTCATATCTAACAGACCTGATCTCATATCTCTGTGGTCAAAACAGACCTGATCTCATATCTAACAGACCTGATCTCATATCTTACAGACCTGATCTCATATCTAACAGACCTGATCTCATATCTGACAGACCTGATCTCATATCTGACAGACCTGATCTCATATCTGACAGACCTGATATCATATCTAACAGACCTGATCTCATATCTAACAGACCTGATCTCATATCTAACAGACCTGATCTCATATCCTTCAGACCTGATCTCATATCTGACAGACCTGATCTCATATCTGACAGACCTGATCTCATATCTGACAGACCTGATCTCATATCTAACAGACCTGATCTCATATCTAACAGACCTGATCTCATATCTGACAGACCTGATCTCATATCTGACAGACCTGATCTCATATCTGACAGACCTGATCTCATATCTGACAGACCTGATCTCATATCTGACAGACCTGATCTCATATCTGACAGACCTGATCTCATATCTAACAGACCTGATCTCATATCTGACAGACCTGATCTCATATCTAACAGACCTGATCTCATATCTAACAGACCTGATCTCATATCTGACAGACCTTATCTAATATCTAACAGACCTGATCTCATATCTGACAGACCTGATCTCATATCTAACAGACCTGATCTCATATCTGACAGACCTGATCTCATATCTAACAGACCTGATCTCATATCTAACAGACCTGATCTCATATCTTCAGACCTGATCTCATATCTGACAGACCTGATCTCATATCTGACAGACCTGATCTCATATCTCCGTGGTCAAACAGACCTGATCTCATATCTAACAGACCTGATCTCATATCTCTGTGGTCAAAACAGACCTGATCTCATATCTAACAGACCTGATCTCATATTTACAGACCTGATCTCATATCTAACAGACCTGATCTCATATCTGACAGACCTGATCTCATATCTGACAGACCTGATCTCATATCTGACAGACCTGATCTCATATCTAACAGACCTGATCTCATATCTAACAGACCTGATCTCATATCTGACAGACCTGATCTCATATCTGACAGACCTGATCTCATATCTGACAGACCTGATCTCATATCTAACAGACCTGATCTCATATCTAACAGACCTGATCTCATATCTGACAGACCTGATCTCATATCTAACAGACCTGATCTCATATCTCTGTGGTCAAAACAGACCTGATCTCATATCTAACAGACCTGATCTCATATCTAACAGACCTGATCTCATATCTGACAGACCTGATCTCATATCTAACAGACCTGATCTCATATCTCTGTGTTGTCAAAACTGACCTGATCTCATATCTGACAGACCTGATCTCATATCTAACAGACCTGATCTCATATCTGACAAACCTGATATCATATCTAACAGACCTGATCTCATATCTAACAGACCTGATCTCATATCTGACAGACCTGATCTCATATCTGACAGACCTGATCTCATATCTAACAGACCTGATCTCATATCCTTCAGACCTGATCTAATATCTAACAGACCTGATCTCATATCTGACAGACCTGATCTCATATCTGACAGACCTGATCTCATATCTAACAGACCTGATCTCATATCCTTCAGACCTGATCTCATATCTGACAGACCTGATCTCATATCTCCGTGGTCAAAACAGACCTGATCTCATATCTAACATACCTGATCTCATATCTCTGTGGTCAAAACAGACCTGATCTCATATCTAACAGACCTGATCTCATATCTAACAGACCTGATCTCATATCTGACAGACCTGATCTCATATCTAACAGACCTGATCTCATATCTGACAGACCTGATGTCATATCTGACAGACCTGATCTCATATCTGACAGACCTGATCGCATATCTAACAGACCTGATCTCATATCTAACAGACCTGATCTCATATCCTTCAGACCTGATCTCATATCTGACAGACATGATGTCATATCTGACAGACCTGATCTCATATCTGACAGACCTGATATCATATCTAACAGACCTGATCTCATATCTAACAGACCTGATCTCATATCTGACAGACCTGATCTCATATCTGACAGACCTGATCTCATATCTGACAGACCTGATCTCATATCTGACAGACCTGATCTCATATCTGACAGACCTGATCTCATATCTGACAGACCTGATCTCATATCTAACAGACCTGATCTCATATCTGACAGACCTGATCTCATATCTAACAGACCTGATCTCATATCTAACAGACCTGATCTCATATCTGACAGACCTGATCTCATATCTAACAGACCTGATCTCATATCTGACAGACCTGATCTCATATCTAACAGACCTGATCTCATATCTGACAGACCTGATCTCATATCTAACAGACCTGATCTCATATCTAACAGACCTGATCTCATATCTTCAGACCTGATCTCATATCTGACAGACCTGATCTCATATCTGACAGACCTGATCTCATATCTCCGTGGTCAAAACAGACCTGATCTCATATCTAACAGACCTGATCTCATATCTCTGTGGTCAAAACAGACCTGATCTCATATCTAACAGACCTGATCTCATATCTTACAGACCTGATCTCATATCTAACAGACCTGATCTCATATCTGACAGACCTGATCTCATATCTGACAGACCTGATCTCATATCTGACAGACCTGATCTCATATCTAACAGACCTGATCTCATATCTAACAGACCTGATCTCATATCTGACAGACCTGATCTCATATCTGACAGACCTGATCTCATATCTGACAGACCTGATCTCATATCTAACAGACCTGATCTCATATCTAACAGACCTGATCTCATATCTGACAGACCTGATCTCATATCTAACAGACCTGATCTCATATCTCTGTGGTCAAAACAGACCTGATCTCATATCTAACAGACCTGATCTCATATCTAACAGACCTGATCTCATATCTGACAGACCTGATCTCATATCTAACAGACCTGATCTCATATCTCTGTTGTCAAAACTGACCCGATCTCATATCTGACAGACCTGATCTCATATCTAACAGACCTGATCTCATATCTGACAGACCTGATCTCATATCTAACAGACCTGATCTCATATCTAACAGACCTGATCTCATATCTGACAGACCTGATCTCATATCTGACAGACCTGATCTCATATCTAACAGACCTGATCTCATATCTTCAGACCTGATCTCATATCTTACAGACCTGATCTCATATCTAACAGACCTGATCTCATATCTGACAGACCTGATCTCATATCTGACAGACCTGATCTCATATCTAACAGACCTGATCTCATATCCTTCAGACCTGATCTCATATCTGACAGACCTGATCTCATATCTCCGTGGTCAAAACAGACCTGATCTCATATCTAACATACCTGATCTCATATCTCTGTGGTCAAAACAGACCTGATCTCATATCTAACAGACCTGATCTCATATCTAACAGACCTGATCTCATATCTGACAGACCTGATCTCATATCTAACAGACCTGATCTCATATCTGACAGACCTGATCTCATATCTGACAGACCTGATCTCATATCTGACAGACCTGATCTCATATCTAACAGACCTGATCTCATATCTAACAGACCTGATCTCATATCTGACAGACCTGATCTCATATCTGACAGACCTGATCTCATATCTAACAGACCTGATCTCATATCTCTGTGGTCAAAACAGACCTGATCTCATATCTAACAGACCTGATCTCATATCTGACAGACCTGATCTCATATCTCTGTGTTGTCAAAACTGACCCTGATCTCATATCTGACAGACCTGATCTCATATCTGACAGACCTGATCTCATCTGACAGACCTGATCTCATATCTGACAGACCTGATCTCATATCTGACAGACCTGATCTCAATCTTCAGACCTGATCTCAAATCTGACAGACCTGATCTCATATCTAACAGACCTGATCTCATATCTAACAGACCTGATCTCATATCTAACAGACCTGATCTCATATCTCCAGGGTCAAAACAGACCTGATCTCATATCTAACAGACCTGATCTCATATCTGACAGACCTGATCTCATATCTTCAGACCTGATCTCATATCTGACAGACCTGATCTCATATCTGACAGACCTGATCTCATCTGACAGACCTGATCTCATATCTAACAGACCTGATCTCATATCTGACAGACCTGATCTCATATCTGACAGACCTGATCTCATATCTGACAGACCTGATCTCATATCTCCGTGGTCAAAACAGACCTGATCTCATATCTAACAGACCTGATCTCATATCTCTGTGGTGAAAACAGACCTGATCTCATATCTGACAGACCTGATCTCATATCTAACAGACCTGATCTCATATCCTTCAGACCTGATCTCATATCTGACAGACCTGATCTCATATCTAACAGACCTGATCTCATATCCTTCAGACATGATGTCATATCTGACAGACCTGATCTCATATCTGACAGACCTGATATCATATCTAACAGACCTGATCTCATATCTAACAGACCTGATCTCATATCTAACAGACCTGATCTCATATCCTTCAGACCTGATCTCATATCTGACAGACATGATGTCATATCTGACAGACCTGATCTCATATCTGACAGACCTGATATCATATCTAACAGACCTGATCTCATATCTAACAGACCTGATCTCATATCTGACAGACCTGATCTCATATCTGACAGACCTGATCTCATATCTGACAGACCTGATCTCATATCTGACAGACCTGATCTCATATCTGACAGACCTGATCTCATATCTGACAGACCTGATCTCATATCTAACAGACCTGATCTCATATCTGACAGACCTGATCTCATATCTGACAGACCTGATCTCATATCTAACAGACCTGATCTCATATCTCCATGGTCAAAACAGACCTGATCTCATATCTAACAGACCTGATCTCATATCTCCATGGTCAAAACAGACCTGATCTCATATCTAACAGACCTGATCTCATATCCTTCAGACCTGATCTCATATCTGACAGACCTGATCTCATATCTGACAGACCTGATCTCATATCTGACAGACCTGATCTCATATCTAACAGACCTGATCTCATATCTAACAGACCTGATCTCATATCTGACAGACCTGATCTCATATCTGACAGACCTGATCTCATATCTGACAGACCTGATCTCATATCTGACAGACCTGATCTCATATCTGACAGACCTGATCTCATATCTGACAGACCTGATCTCATATCTAACAGACCTGATCTCATATCTGACAGACCTGATCTCATATCTGACAGACCTGATCTCATATCTAACAGACCTGATCTCATATCTCCATGGTCAAAACAGACCTGATCTCATATCTAACAGACCTGATCTCATATCTCTGTGGTGAAAACAGACCTGATCTCATATCTGACAGACCTGATCTCATATCTAACAGACCTGATCTCATATCTTCAGACCTGATCTCATATCTGACAGACCTGATCTCATATCTGACAGACCTGATCTCATATCTGACAGACCTGATCTCATATCTAACAGACCTGATCTCATATCTAACAGACCTGATCTCATATCTGAAAGACCTGATCTCATATCTGACAGACCTGATCTCATATCTAACAGACCTGATCTCATATCTAACAGACCTGATCTCATATCTGACAGACCTGATCTCATATCTGACAGACCTGATCTCATATCTAACAGACCTGATCTCATATCTAACAGACCTGATCTCATATCTAACAGACCTGATCTCATATCTGACAGACCTGAACTCATATCTAACAGACCTGATCTCATATCTGACAGACCTGATCTCATATCTGACAGAACTGATCTCATATCTGACAGACCTGATCTCATATCTAACAGACCTGATCTCATATCTACAGACCTGATCTCATATCTGACAGACCTGATCTCATATCTGACAGACCTGATCTCATATCTAACAGACCTGATCTCATATCTACCAGACCTGATCTCATATCTGACAGACCTGATCTCATATCTGACAGACCTGATCTCATATCTGACAGACCTGATCTCATATCTGACAGACCTGATCTCATATCTAACAGACCTGATCTCATATCTGACAGACCTGATCTCATATCTAACAGACCTGATCTCATATCTAACAGACCTGATCTCATATCTGACAGACCTGATCTCATATCTAACAGACCTGATCTCATATCTAACAGACCTGATCTCATATCTAACAGACCTGATCTCATATCTGACAGACCTGATCTCATATCTGACAGACCTGATCTCATATCTAACAGACCTGATCTCATATCTCCATGGTCAAAACAGACCTGATCTCATATCTAACAGACCTGATCTCATATCTCTGTGGTGAAAACAGACCTGATCTCATATCTGACAGACCTGATCTCATATCTAACAGACCTGATCTCATATCTTCAGACCTGATCTCATATCTGACAGACCTGATCTCATATCTGACAGACCTGATCTCATATCTGACAGACCTGATCTCATATCTAACAGACCTGATCTCATATCTAACAGACCTGATCTCATATCTGAAAGACCTGATCTCATATCTGACAGACCTGATCTCATATCTAACAGACCTGATCTCATATCTAACAGACCTGATCTCATATCTGACAGACCTGATCTCATATCTGACAGACCTGATCTCATATCTAACAGACCTGATCTCATATCTAACAGACCTGATCTCATATCTAACAGACCTGATCTCATATCTGACAGACCTGATCTCATATCTAACAGACCTGATCTCATATCTGACAGACCTGATCTCATATCTGACAGACCTGATCTCATATCTGACAGACCTGATCTCATATCTAACAGACCTGATCTCATATCTACCAGACCTGATCTCATATCTGACAGACCTGATCTCATATCTAACAGACCTGATCTCATATCTAACAGACCTGATCTCATATCTGACAGACCTGATCTCATATCTAACAGACCTGATCTCATATCTAACAGACCTGATCTCATATCTGACAGACCTGATCTCATATCTAACAGACCTGATCTCATATCTGACAGACCTGATCTCATATCTAACAGACCTGATCTCATATCTAACAGACCTGATCTCATATCTGACAGACCTGATCTCATATCTGACAGACCTGATCTCATATCTCCGTGGTCAAAACAGACCTGATCTCATATCTAACAGACCTGATCTCATATCTAACAGACCTGATCTCATATCTGACAGACCTGATCTCATATCTATCAGACCTGATCTCATATCTGACAGACCTGATCTCATATCTAACAGACCTGATCTCATATCTAACAGACCTGATCTCATATCTGACGACCTGATCTCATATCTATCAGACCTGATCTCATATCTGACAGACCTGATCTCATATCTCTGTGGTCAAAACAGACCTGATCTCATATCTAACAGACCTGATCTCATATCTCTGTGCTCAAAACAGACCTGATCTCATATCTCTGTGGTCAAAACAGACCTGTTCTCATATCTAACAGACCTGATCTCATATCTAACAGACCTGATCTCATATCTGACAGACCTGATCTCATATCTAACAGACCTGATCTCATATCTAACAGACCTGATCTCATATCTGACAGACCTGATCTCATATCTGACAGACCTGATCTCATATCTAACAGACCTGATCTCATATCTGACAAACCTGATCTCATATCTAACAGACCTGATCTCATATCTAACAGACCTGATCTCATATCTGACAGACCTGATCTCATATCTGACAGACCTGATCTCATATCTGACAGACCTGATCTCATATCTGACAGACCTGATCTCATATCTAACAGACCTGATCTCATATCTAACAGACCTGATCTCATATCTGACAGACCTGATCTCATATCTGACAGACCTGATCTCATATCTCACAGTCCTGATCTCATATCTCTGTGGTCAAAACAGACCTGATCTCATATCTAACAGACCTGATCTCATATCTGACAGACCTGATCTCATATCTCTGTGTTGTCAAAACTGACCCGATCTCATATCTGACAGACCTGATCTCATATCTGACAGACCTGATCTCAAATCTGACAGACCTGATCTCATATCTGACAGACCTGATCTCATATCTTCAGACCTGATCTCAAATCTGACAGACCTGATCTCATATCTAACAGACCTGATCTCATATCTAACAGACCTGATCTCATATCTCCAGGGTCAAACAGACCTGATCTCATATCTAACAGACCTGATCTCATATCTGACAGACCTGATCTCATATCTTCAGACCTGATCTCATATCTGACAGACCTGATCTCAAATCTGACAGACCTGATCTCATATCTGACAGACCTGATCTCATATCTGACAGACCTGATCTCATATCTACAGACCTGATCTCATATCTGACAGACCTGATCTCATATCTAACAGACCTGATCTCATATCTAACAGACCTGATCTCATATCTCCAGGGTCAAAACAGACCTGATCTCATATCTGACAGACCTGATCTCATATCTAACAGACCTGATCTCATATCTAAAAGACCGGATCTCATATCTCCGTGGTCAAAACAGACCTGATCTCATATCTAACAGATCTGATCTCATATCTAACAGACCTGATCTAATATATAACAGACCTGATCTCATATCTAAAAGACCGGATCTCATATCTCCGTGCTCAAAACAGACCTGATCTCATATCTGACAGACCTGATCTCATATCTGACCGACCTGATCTCATATCTATCAGACCTGATCTCATATCTGACAGACCTGATCTCATATCTAACAGACCTGATCTCATATCTAACAGACCTGATCTCATACCTGACCGACCTGATCTCATATCTATCAGACCTGATCTCATATCTGACAGACCTGATCTCATATCTCTGTGGTCAAAACAGACCTGATCTCATATCTAACAGACCTGATCTCATATCTCTGTGCTCAAAACAGACCTGATCTCATATCTCTGTGGTCAAAACAGACCTGTTCTCATATCTAACAGACCTGATCTCATATCTAACAGACCTGATCTCATATCTTCAGACCTGATCTCATATCTGACAGACCTGATCTCATATCTAACAGACCTGATCTCATATCTTCAGACCTGATCTCATATCTGACAGACCTGATCTCATATCTGACAGACCTGATATCATATCTAACAGACCTGATCTCATATCTAACAGACCTGATCTCATATCTAACAGACCTGATCTCATATCCTTCAGACCTGATCTCATATCTGACAGACCTGATCTCATATCTGACAGACCTGATCTCATATCTGACAGACCTGATATCATATCTAACAGACCTGATCTCATATCTAACAGACCTGATCTCATATCTGACAGACCTGATCTCATATCTGACAGACCTGATCTCATATCTGACAGACCTGATCTCATATCTGACAGACCTGATCTCATATCTGACAGACCTGATCTCATATCTGACAGACCTGATCTCATATCTAACAGACCTGATCTCATATCTGACAGACCTGATCTCATATCTGACAGACCTGATCTCATATCTAACAGACCTGATCTCATATCTCCATGGTCAAAACAGACCTGATCTCATATCTAACAGACCTGATCTCATATCTCCATGGTCAAAACAGACCTGATCTCATATCTAACAGACCTGATCTCATATCTAACAGACCTGATCTCATATCCTTCAGACCTGATCTCATATCTGACAGACATGATCTCATATCTGACAGACCTGATCTCATATCTGACAGACCTGATATCATATCTAACAGACCTGATCTCATATCTAACAGACCTGATCTCATATCTGACAGACCTGATCTCATATCTGACAGACCTGATCTCATATCTGACAGACCTGATCTCATATCTGACAGACCTGATCTCATATCTGACAGACCTGATCTCATATCTGACAGACCTGATCTCATATCTAACAGACCTGATCTCATATCTCCATGGTCAAAACAGACCTGATCTCATATCTAACAGACCTGATCTCATATCTCTGTGGTGAAACAGACCTGATCTCATATCTGACAGACCTGATCTCATATCTAACAGACCTGATCTCATATCTTCAGACCTGATCTCATATCTGACAGACCTGATCTCATATCTGACAGACCTGATCTCATATCTGACAGACCTGATATCATATCTAACAGACCTGATCTCATATCTAACAGACCTGATCTCATATCTGAAAGACCTGATCTCATATCTGACAGACCTGATCTCATATCTAACAGACCTGATCTCATATCTAACAGACCTGATCTCATATCTGACAGACCTGATCTCATATCTGACAGACCTGATCTCATATCTAACAGACCTGATCTCATATCTAACAGACCTGATCTCATATCTAACAGACCTGATCTCATATCTGACAGACCTGATCTCATATCTAACAGACCTGATCTCATATCTGACAGACCTGATCTCATATCTGACAGACCTGATCTCATATCTGACAGACCTGATCTCATATCTAACAGACCTGATCTCATATCTACCAGACCTGATCTCATATCTGACAGACCTGATCTCATATCTGACAGACCTGAACTCATATCTAACAGACCTGATCTCATATCTACCAGACCTGATCTCATATCTGACAGACCTGATCTCATATCTGACAGACCTGATCTCATATCTGACAGACCTGATCTCATATCTGACAGACCTGATCTCATATCTAACAGACCTGATCTCATATCTGACAGACCTGATCTCATATCTAACAGACCTGATCTCATATCTAACAGACCTGATCTCATATCTGACAGACCTGATCTCATATCTAACAGACCTGATCTCATATCTAACAGACCTGATCTCATATCTGACAGACCTGATCTCATATCTAACAGACCTGATCTCATATCTAACAGACCTGATCTCATATCTGACCGACCTGATCTCATATCTGATAGACCTGATCTCATATCTAACAGACCTGATCTCATATCTAACAGACCTGATCTCATATCTGACAGACCTGATCTCATATCTGACAGACCTGATCTCATATCTAACAGACCTGATCTCATATCTCCATGGTCAAAACAGACCTGATCTCATATCTAACAGACCTGATCTCATATCTCTGTGGTGAAAACAGACCTGATCTCATATCTGACAGACCTGATCTCATATCTAACAGACCTGATCTCATATCCTTCAGACCTGATCTCATATCTGACAGACCTGATCTCATATCTGACAGACCTGATCTCATATCTGACAGACCTGATATCATATCTAACAGACCTGATCTCATATCTAACAGACCTGATCTCATATCTGAAAGACCTGATCTCATATCTGACAGACCTGATCTCATATCTAACAGACCTGATCTCATATCTAACAGACCTGATCTCATATCTGACAGACCTGATCTCATATCTGACAGACCTGATCTCATATCTAACAGACCTGATCTCATATCTAACAGACCTGATCTCATATCTACAGACCTGATCTCATATCTGACAGACCTGAACTCATATCTAACAGACCTGATCTCATATCTGACAGACCTGATCTCATATCTGACAGAACTGATCTCATATCTGACAGACCTGAAATCATATCTAACAGACCTGATCTCATATCTACCAGACCTGATCTCATATCTGACAGACCTGATCTCATATCTAACAGACCTGATCTCATATCTAACAGACCTGATCTCATATCTGACAGACCTGATCTCATATCTAACAGACCTGATCTCATATCTAACAGACCTGATCTCATATCTGACAGACCTGATCTCATATCTAACAGACCTGATCTCATATCTGACAGACCTGATCTCATATCTAACAGACCTGATCTCATATCTAACAGACCTGATCTCATATCTGACAGACCTGATCTCATATCTGACAGACCTGATCTCATATCTCCGTGGTCAAAACAGACCTGATCTCATATCTAACAGACCTGATCTCATATCTAACAGACCTGATCTCATATCTGACCGACCTGATCTCATATCTATCAGACCTGATCTCATATCTGACAGACCTGATCTCATATCTAACAGACCTGATCTCATATCTAACAGACCTGATCTCATATCTGACCGACCTGATCTCATATCTATCAGACCTGATCTCATATCTGACAGACCTGATCTCATATCTCTGTGGTCAAAACAGACCTGATCTCATATCTAACAGACCTGATCTCATATCTCTGTGCTCAAAACAGACCTGATCTCATATCTCTGTGGTCAAAACAGACCTGATCTCATATCTAACAGACCTGATCTCATATCTAACAGACCTGATCTCATATCTGACAGACCTGATCTCATATCTAACAGACCTGATCTCATATCTAACAGACCTGATCTCATATCTGACAGACCTGATCTCATATCTGACAGACCTGATCTCATATCTAACAGACCTGATCTCATATCTGACAAACCTGATCTCATATCTAACAGACCTGATCTCATATCTAACAGACCTGATCTCATATCTGACAGACCTGATCTCATATCTGACAGACCTGATCTCATATCTGACAGACCTGATCTCATATCTGACAGACCTGATCTCATATCTAACAGACCTGATCTCATATCTAACAGACCTGATCTCATATCTGACAGACCTGATCTCATATCTGACAGACCTGATCTCATATCTCACAGTCCTGATCTCATATCTCTGTGGTCAAAACAGACCTGATCTCATATCTAACAGCCCTGATCTCATATCTGACAGACCTGATCTCATATCTCTGTGTTGTCAAAACTGACCCGATGTCATATCTGACAGACCAGATCTCAAATCTGACAGACCTGATCTCAAATCTGACAGACCTGATCTCATATCTGACAGACCTGATCTCATATCTGACAGACCTGATCTCATATCTAACAGACCTGATCTCATATCTGACAGACCTGATCTCATATCTAACAGACCTGATCTCATATCTAACAGACCTGATCTCATATCTGACAGACCTTATCTAATATCTAACAGACCTGATCTCATATCTAACAGACCTGATCTCATATCTGACTGACCTGAACTCATATCTAACAGACCTGATCTCATATCTAACAGACCTGATCTCATATCTGACCGACCTGATCTCATATCTGATAGACCTGATCTCATATCTAACAGACCTGATCTCATATCTAACAGACCTGATCTCATATCTGACAGACCTGATCTCATATCTGACAGACCTGATCTCATATCTAACAGACCTGATCTCATATCTCCATGGTCAAAACAGACCTGATCTCATATCTAACAGACCTGATCTCATATCTCTGTGGTGAAAACAGACCTGATCTCATATCTGACAGACCTGATCTCATATCTCTGTGGTGAAAACAGACCTGATCTCATATCTAACAGACCTGATCTCATATCTAACAGACCTGATCTCATATCTGACAGACCTGATCTCATATCTGACAGACCTGATCTCATATCTAACAGACCTGATCTCATATCTAACAGACCTGATCTCATATCTGACAGACCTGATCTCATATCTGACAGACCTGATCTCATATCTAACAGACCTGATCTCATATCTCAGACCTGATCTCATATCTAACAGACCTGATCTCATATCTAACAGACCTGATCTCATATCTCTGTGGTGAAAACAGACCTGATCTCATATCTAACAGACCTGATCTCATATCTGACAGACCTGATCTCATATCTAACAGACCTGATCTCATATCTAACAGACCTGATCTCATATCTGACAGACCTGATCTCATATCTAACAGACCTGATCTCATATCTAACAGACCTGATCTCATATCTGACAGACCTGATCTCATATCTAACAGACCTGATCTCATATCTGACAGACCTGATCTAATATCTAACAGACCTGATCTCATATCTAACAGACCTGATCTCATATCTCAGACCTGATCTCATAACAGACCTGATCTCATATCTCAGTGATCAAAACAGACCTGATCTCATATCTAACAGACCTGATCTCATATCTAACAGACCTGATCTCATATCTGACAGACCTGATCTCATATCTAACAGACCTGATCTCATATCTAACAGACCTGATCTCATATCTGACAGACCTGATCTCATATCTGACAGACCTGATCTCATATCTGACAGACCTGATCTCATATCTGACAGACCTGATCTCATATCTAACAGACCTGATCTCATATCTAACAGACCTGATCTCATATCTACAGACCTGATCTCATATCTGACAGACCTGATCTCATATCTGACAGACCTGATCTCATATCTGACAGACCTGATCTCATATCTAACAGACCTGATCTCATATCTAACAGACCTGATCTCATATCTGACAGACCTGATCTCATATCTGACAGACCTGATCTCATATCTGACAGACCTGATCTCATATCTCAGACCTGATCTCAAAACAGACCTGATCTCATATCTAACAGACCTGATCTCATATCTAACAGACCTGATCTCATATCTGACAGACCTGATCTCATATCTAACAGACCTGATCTCATATCTGAACAGACCTGATCTCATATCTGACAGACCTGATCTCATATCTAACAGACCTGATCTCATATCTGACAGACCTGATCTCATATCTAACAGACCTGATCTCATATCTAACAGACCTGATCTCATATCTGACAGACCTGATCTCATATCTGACAGACCTGATCTCATATCTCAGTGGTCAAAACAGACCTGATCTCATATCTAACAGACCTGATCTCATATCTAACAGACCTGATCTCATATCTGACAGACCTGATCTCATATCTACAGACCTGATCTCATATCTGACAGACCTGATCTCATATCTGACAGACCTGATCTCATATCTAACAGACCTGATCTCATATCTGACAGACCTGATCTCATATCTACAGACCTGATCTCATATCTGACAGACCTGATCTCATATCTCTGTTCAAAACAGACCTGATCTCATATCTACAGACCTGATCTCATATCTCTATGCTCAAAACAGACCTGATCTCATATCTGTGGTCAAAACAGACCTGATCTCATATCTAACAGACCTGATCTCATATCTAACAGACCTGATCTCATATCTGACAGACCTGATCTCATATCTAACAGACCTGATCTCATATCTAACAGACCTGATCTCATATCTGACAGACCTGATCTCATATCTAACAGACCTGATCTCATATCTAACAGACCTGATCTCATATCTGACAGACCTGATCTCATATCTAACAGACCTGATCTCATATCTAACAGACCTGATCTCATATCTGACAGACCTGATCTCATATCTGACAGACCTGATCTCATATCTGACAGACCTGATCTCATATCTGACAGACCTGATCTCATATCTAACAGACCTGATCTCATATCTGACAGACCTGATCTCATATCTGACAGACCTGATCTCATATCTGACAGACCTGATCTCATATCTACAGACCTGATCTCATATCTCTGTGGTCAAAACAGACCTGATCTCATATCTAACAGACCTGATCTCATATCTGACAGACCTGATCTCATATCTCTGTGTTGATCACATACCTGATGATCTCATATCTGACAGACCTGATCTCATATCTGACAGACCTGATCTCATATCTGACAGACCTGATCTCATATCTGACAGACCTGATCTCATATCTGACAGACCTGATCTCATATCTGACAGACCTGATCTCATATCTGACAGACCTGATCTCATATCTAACAGACCTGATCTCATATCTAACAGACCTGATCTCATATCTGACAGACCTGATCTCATATCTACAGACCTGATCTCATATCTAACAGACCTGATCTCATATCTGACAGACCTGATCTCATATCTAACAGACCTGATCTCATATCTAACAGACCTGATCTCATATCTGACCGACCTGATCTCATATCTGATAGACCTGATCTCATATCTAACAGACCTGATCTCATATCTAACAGACCTGATCTCATATCTGACAGACCTGATCTCATATCTGACAGACCTGATCTCATATCTAACAGACCTGATCTCATATCTCCATGGTCAAAACAGACCTGATCTCATATCTAACAGACCTGATCTCATATCTCTGTGGTGAAAACAGACCTGATCTCATATCTGACAGACCTGATCTCATATCTCTGTGGTGCAAACAGACCTGATCTCATATCTAACAGACCTGATCTCATATCTAACAGACCTGATCTCATATCTGACAGACCTGATCTCATATCTGACAGACCTGATCTCATATCTAACAGACCTGATCTCATATCTCCATGGTCAAAACAGACCTGATCTCATATCTAACAGACCTGATCTCATATCTCTGTGGTGAAAACAGACCTGATCTCATATCTAACAGACCTGATCTCATATCCTTCAGACCTGATCTCGTATCTGACAGACATGATGTCATATCTGACAGACCTGATCTCATATCTGACAGACCTGATCTCATATCTAACAGACCTGATCTCATATCTCCATGGTCAAAACAGACCTGATCTCATATCTAACAGACCTGATCTCATATCTCTGTGGTGAAAACAGACCTGATCTCATATCTGACAGACCTGATCTCATATCTCTGTGGTGAAAACAGACCTGATCTCATATCTAACAGACCTGATCTCATATCTAACAGACCTGATCTCATATCTGACAGACCTGATCTCATATCTGATAGACCTGATCTCATATCTAACAGACCTGATCTCATATCTAACAGACCTGATCTCATATCTGACAGACCTGATCTCATATCTGACAGACCTGATCTCATATCTAACAGACCTGATCTCATATCTCCATGGTCAAAACAGACCTGATCTCATATCTAACAGACCTGATCTCATATCTCTGTGGTGAAAACAGACCTGATCTCATATCTAACAGACCTGATCTCATATCCTTCAGACCTGATCTCATATCTGACAGACATGATGTCATATCTGACAGACCTGATCTCATATCTGACAGACCTGATATCATATCTAACAGACCTGATCTCATATCTAACAGACCTGATCTCATATCTGAAAGACCTGATCTCATATCTGACAGACCTGATCTCATATCTAACAGACCTGATCTCATATCTAACAGACCTGATCTCATATCTGACAGACCTGATCTCATATCTGACAGACCTGATCTCATATCTAACAGACCTGATCTCCTATCTAACAGACCTGATCTCATATCTAACAGACCTGATCTCATATCTGACAGACCTGATCTCATATCTAACAGACCTGATCTCATATCTGACAGACCTGATCTCATATCTGACAGAACTGATCTCATATCTGACAGACCTGAATCATATCTAACAGACCTGATCTCATATCTACCAGACCTGATCTCATATCTGACAGACCTGATCTCATATCTAAGACCTGATCTCCTATCTAACAGACCTGATCTCATATCTGACAGACCTGATCTAATATCTAACAGACCTGATCTCATATCTAACAGACCTGATCTCATATCTGACCGACCTGATCTCATATCTAACAGACCTGATCTCATATCTGACAGACCTGATCTCATATCTAACAGACCTGATCTCATATCTAACAGACCTGATCTCATATCTGACAGACCTGATCTCATATCTGACAGACCTGATCTCATATCTCCGTGGTCAAACAGACCTGATCTCATATCTAACAGACCTGATCTCATATCTAACAGACCTGATCTCATATCTGACCGACCTGATCTCATATCTATCAGACCTGATCTCATATCTGACAGACCTGATCTCATATCTAACAGACCTGATCTCATATCTAACAGACCTGATCTCATATCTGACCGACCTGATCTCATATCTACAGACCTGATCTCATATCTGACAGACCTGATCTCATATCTCTGTGGTCAAAACAGACCTGATCTCATATCTAACAGACCTGATCTCATATCTCTGTGCTCAAAACAGACCTGATCTCATATCTCTGTGGTCAAAACAGACCTGATCTCATATCTAACAGACCTGATCTCATATCTAACAGACCTGATCTCATATCTGACAGACCTGATCTCATATCTAACAGACCTGATCTCATATCTAACAGACCTGATCTCATATCTGACAGACCTGATCTCATATCTGACAGACCTGATCTCATATCTAACAGACCTGATCTCATATCTGACAAACCTGATCATATCTAACAGACCTGATCTCATATCTACCAGACCTGATCTCATATCTGACAGACCTGATCTCATATCTGACAGACCTGATCTCATATCTGACAGACCTGATCTCATATCTGACAGACCTGATCTCATATCTAACAGACCTGATCTCATATCTAACAGACCTGATCTCATATCTGACAGACCTGATCTCATATCTGACAGACCTGATCTCATATCTCACAGTCCTGATCTCATATCTCTGTGGTCAAAACAGACCTGATCTCATATCTAACAGCCCTGATCTCATATCTGACAGACCTGATCTCATATCTCTGTGTTGTCAAAACTGACCCGATCTCATATCTGACAGACCTGATCTCAATCTGACAGACCTGATCTCAAATCTGACAGACCTGATCTCATATCTGACAGACCTGATCTCAAATCCTTCAGACCTGATCTCAAATCTGACAGACCTGATCTCATATCTAACAGACCTGATCTCATATCTAACAGACCTGATCTCATATCTCCAGGGTCAAACAGACCTGATCTCATATCTAACAGACCTGATCTCATATCTGACAGACCTGATCTCATATCCTTCAGACCTGATCTCATATCTGACAGACCTGATCTCATATCTGACAGACCTGATCTCAATCTGACAGACCTGATCTCATATCTGACAGACCTGATCTCATATCTACAGACCTGATCTCATATCTGACAGACCTGATCTCATATCTAACAGACCTGATCTCATATCTAACAGACCTGATCTCATATCTCCAGGGTCAAAACAGACCTGATCTCATATCTGACAGACCTGATCTCATATCTAACAGACCTGATCTCATATCTAAAGACCTGATCTCATATCTCCGTGGTCAAAACAGACCTGATCTCATATCTAACAGACCTGATCTCATATCTAACAGACCTGATCTCATATCTAACAGACCTGATCTCATATCTAACAAGACCTGATCTCATATCTCCGTGCTCAAAACAGACCTGATCTCATATCTGACAGACCTGATCTCATATCTGACAGACCTGATCTCATATCTACAGACCTGATCTCATATCTGACAGACCTGATCTCATATCTAACAGACCTGATCTCATATCTAACAGACCTGATCTCATATCTGACAGACCTGATCTCATATCTACAGACCTGATCTCATATCTGACAGACCTGATCTCATATCTCTGTGGTCAAAACAGACCTGATCTCATATCTAACAGACCTGATCTCATATCTCTGTGCTCAAACAGACCTGATCTCATATCTCTGTGGTCAAAACAGACCTGATCTCATATCTAACAGACCTGATCTCATATCTAACAGACCTGATCTCATATCTGACAGACCTGATCTCATATCTAACAGACCTGATCTCATATCTAACAGACCTGATCTCATATCTGACAGACCTGATCTCATATCTGACAGACCTGATCTCATATCTAACAGACCTGATCTCATATCTGACAGACCTGATCTCATATCTAACAGACCTGATCTCATATCTGACAGACCTGATCTCATATCTGACAGACCTGATCTCATATCTGACAGACCTGATCTCATATCTGACAGACCTGATCTCATATCTGACAGACCTGATCTCATATCTAACAGACCTGATCTCATATCTAACAGACCTGATCTCATATCTGACAGACCTGATCTCATATCTAACAGACCTGATCTCATATCTGACAGACCTGATCTCATATCTGACAGACCTGATCTCATATCTAACAGACCTGATCTCATATCTTCAGACCTGATCTCATATCTGACAGACCTGATCTCATATCTGACAGACCTGATCTCATATCTCCGTGGTCAAAACAGACCTGATCTCATATCTAACAGACCTGATCTCATATCTCTGTGGTCAAAACAGACCTGATCTCATATCTAACAGACCTGATCTCATATCTAACAGACCTGATCTCATATCTGACAGACCTGATCTCATATCTAACAGACCTGATCTCATATCTGACAGACCTGATCTCATATCTGACAGACCTGATCTCATATCTGACAGACCTGATCTCATATCTAACAGACCTGATCTCATATCTAACAGACCTGATCTCATATCTGACAGACCTGATCTCATATCTGACAGACCTGATCTCATATCTAACAGACCTGATCTCATATCTCTGTGGTCAAACAGACCTGATCTCATATCTAACAGACCTGATCTCATATCTGACAGACCTGATCTCATATCTCTGTGTTGTCAAAACTGACCCGATCTCATATCTGACAGACCTGATCTCATATCTGACAGACCTGATCTCATATCTGACAGACCTGATCTCATATCTGACAGACCTGATCTCATATCTGACAGACCTGATCTCATATCTTCAGACCTGATCTCATATCTGACAGACCTGATCTCATATCTAACAGACCTGATCTCATATCTAACAGACCTGATCTCATATCTAACAGACCTGATCTCATATCTCCAGGTCAAAACAGACCTGATCTCATATCTAACAGACCTGATCTCATATCTAACAGACCTGATCTCATATCTAACAGACCTGATCTCATATCTGACAGACCTGATCTCATATCTAACAGACCTGATCTCATATCTAACAGACCTGATCTCATATCTGACAGACCTGATCTCATATCTGACAGACCTGATCTCATATCTAACAGACCTGATCTCATATCTGACAGACCTGATCTCATATCTAACAGACCTGATCTCATATCTAACAGACCTGATCTCATATCTGACAGACCTGATCTCATATCTGACAGACCTGATCTCATATCTGACAGACCTGATCTCATATCTGACAGACCTGATCTCATATCTAACAGACCTGATCTCATATCTAACAGACCTGATCTCATATCTGACAGACCTGATCTCATATCTAACAGACCTGATCTCATATCTGACAGACCTGATCTCATATCTGACAGACCTGATCTCATATCTAACAGACCTGATCTCATATCTTCAGACCTGATCTCATATCTGACAGACCTGATCTCATATCTAACAGACCTGATCTCATATCTCCGTGGTCAAAACAGACCTGATCTCATATCTAACAGACCTGATCTCATATCTCTGTGGTCAAAACAGACCTGATCTCATATCTAACAGACCTGATCTCATATCTAACAGACCTGATCTCATATCTGACAGACCTGATCTCATATCTAACAGACCTGATCTCATATCTGACAGACCTGATCTCATATCTGACAGACCTGATCTCATATCTGACAGACCTGATCTCATATCTCCGTGGTCAAAACAGACCTGATCTCATATCTAACAGACCTGATCTCATATCTCTGTGGTGAAAACAGACCTGATCTCATATCTGACAGACCTGATCTCATATCTAACAGACCTGATCTCATATCCTTCAGACCTGATCTCATATCTGACAGACCTGATCTCATATCTAACAGACCTGATCTCATATCTGACAGACCTGATCTCATATCTACAGACCTGATCTCATATCTGACAGACCTGATCTCATATCTGACAGACCTGATCTCATATCTGACAGACCTGATCTCATATCTAACAGACCTGATCTCATATCTAACAGACCTGATCTCATATCTGACAGACCTGATCTCATATCTGACAGACCTGATCTCATATCTAACAGACCTGATCTCATATCTCTGTGGTCAAAACAGACCTGATCTCATATCTAACAGACCTGATCTCATATCTGACAGACCTGATCTCATATCTCTGTGTTGTCAAAACTGACCCGATCTCATATCTGACAGACCTGATCTCATATCTGACAGACCTGATCTCATATCTGACAGACCTGATCTCATATCTGACAGACCTGATCTCATATCTGACAGACCTGATCTCATATCTTCAGACCTGATCTCATATCTGACAGACCTGATCTCATATCTAACAGACCTGATCTCATATCTAACAGACCTGATCTCATATCTAACAGACCTGATCTCATATCTCCAGGGTCAAAACAGACCTGATCTCATATCTAACAGACCTGATCTCATATCTGACAGACCTGATCTCATATCCTTCAGACCTGACCTCAAATCTGACAGACCTGATCTCATATCTAACAGACCTGATCTCATATCTGACAGACCTGATCTCATATCTGACAGACCTGATCTCATATCTGACAGACCTGATCTCATATCTCCGTGGTCAAAACAGACCTGATCTCATATCTAACAGACCTGATCTCATATCTCTGTGGTCAAAACAGACCTGATCTCATATCTGACAGACCTGATCTCATATCTAACAGACCTGATCTCATATCTTCAGACCTGATCTCATATCTGACAGACCTGATCTCATATCTAACAGACCTGATCTCATATCTTCAGACCTGATCTCATATCTGACAGACCTGATCTCATATCTGACAGACCTGATATCATATCTAACAGACCTGATCTCATATCTAACAGACCTGATCTCATATCTAACAGACCTGATCTCATATCCTTCAGACCTGATCTCATATCTGACAGACATGATGTCATATCTGACAGACCTGATCTCATATCTGACAGACCTGATCTCATATCTAACAGACCTGATCTCATATCTAACAGACCTGATCTCATATCTGACAGACCTGATCTCATATCTGACAGACCTGATCTCATATCTGACAGACCTGATCTCATATCTGACAGACCTGATCTCATATCTGACAGACCTGATCTCATATCTGACAGACCTGATCTCATATCTAACAGACCTGATCTCATATCTGACAGACCTGATCTCATATCTGACAGACCTGATCTCATATCTAACAGACCTGATCTCATATCTCCATGGTCAAAACAGACCTGATCTCATATCTAACAGACCTGATCTCATATCTCCATGGTCAAAACAGACCTGATCTCATATCTAACAGACCTGATCTCATATCCTTCAGACCTGATCTCATATCTGACAGACCTGATCTCATATCTGACAGACCTGATCTCATATCTGACAGACCTGATCTCATATCTAACAGACCTGATCTCATATCTAACAGACCTGATCTCATATCTGACAGACCTGATCTCATATCTGACAGACCTGATCTCATATCTGACAGACCTGATCTCATATCTGACAGACCTGATCTCATATCTGACAGACCTGATCTCATATCTGACAGACCTGATCTCATATCTAACAGACCTGATCTCATATCTGACAGACCTGATCTCATATCTGACAGACCTGATCTCATATCTAACAGACCTGATCTCATATCTCCATGGTCAAAACAGACCTGATCTCATATCTAACAGACCTGATCTCATATCTCTGTGGTGAAAACAGACCTGATCTCATATCTGACAGACCTGATCTCATATCTAACAGACCTGATCTCATATCTTCAGACCTGATCTCATATCTGACAGACCTGATCTCATATCTGACAGACCTGATCTCATATCTGACAGACCTGATCTCATATCTAACAGACCTGATCTCATATCTAACAGACCTGATCTCATATCTGAAGACCTGATCTCATATCTGACAGACCTGATCTCATATCTAACAGACCTGATCTCATATCTAACAGACCTGATCTCATATCTGACAGACCTGATCTCATATCTGACAGACCTGATCTCATATCTAACAGACCTGATCTCATATCTAACAGACCTGATCTCATATCTAACAGACCTGATCTCATATCTGACAGACCTGATCTCATATCTAACAGACCTGATCTCATATCTGACAGACCTGATCTCATATCTGACAGACCTGATCTCATATCTGACAGACCTGATCTCATATCTAACAGACCTGATCTCATATCTACCAGACCTGATCTCATATCTGACAGACCTGATCTCATATCTGACAGACCTGAAATCATATCTAACAGACCTGATCTCATATCTACCAGACCTGATCTCATATCTGACAGACCTGATCTCATATCTGACAGACCTGATCTCATATCTGACAGACCTGATCTCATATCTAACAGACCTGATCTCATATCTAACAGACCTGATCTCATATCTGACAGACCTGATCTCATATCTAACAGACCTGATCTCATATCTAACAGACCTGATCTCATATCTGACAGACCTTATCTAATATCTAACAGACCTGATCTCATATCTGACAGACCTGATCTCATATCTAACAGACCTGATCTCATATCTGACAGACCTGATCTCATATCTAACAGACCTGATCTCATATCTAACAGACCTGATCTCATATCTGACAGACCTGATCTCATATCTAACAGACCTGATCTCATATCTGACAGACCTGATCTCATATCTAACAGACCTGATCTCATATCTAACAGACCTGATCTCATATCTGACAGACCTGATCTCATATCTGACAGACCTGATCTCATATCTAACAGACCTGATCTCATATCTAACAGACCTGATCTCATATCTGACAGACCTGATCTCATATCTGACAGACCTGATCTCATATCTAACAGACCTGATCTCATATCTCCATGGTCAAAACAGACCTGATCTCATATCTAACAGACCTGATCTCATATCTCTGTGGTGAAAACAGACCTGATCTCATATCTGACAGACCTGATCTCATATCTAACAGACCTGATCTCATATCTTCAGACCTGATCTCATATCTGACAGACCTGATCTCATATCTGACAGACCTGATCTCATATCTGACAGACCTGATATCATATCTAACAGACCTGATCTCATATCTAACAGACCTGATCTCATATCTGAAAGACCTGATCTCATATCTGACAGACCTGATCTCATATCTAACAGACCTGATCTCATATCTAACAGACCTGATCTCATATCTGACAGACCTGATCTCATATCTGACAGACCTGATCTCATATCTAACAGACCTGATCTCATATCTAACAGACCTGATCTCATATCTAACAGACCTGATCTCATATCTGACAGACCTGATCTCATATCTAACAGACCTGATCTCATATCTGACAGACCTGATCTCATATCTGACAGAACTGATCTCATATCTGACAGACCTGAACTCATATCTAACAGACCTGATCTCATATCTACCAGACCTGATCTCATATCTGACAGACCTGATCTCATATCTAACAGACCTGATCTCATATCTAACAGACCTGATCTCATATCTGACAGACCTGATCTCATATCTAACAGACCTGATCTCATATCTAACAGACCTGATCTCATATCTGACCGACCTGATCTCATATCTAACAGACCTGATCTCATATCTGACAGACCTGATCTCATATCTAACAGACCTGATCTCATATCTAACAGACCTGATCTCATATCTGACAGACCTGATCTCATATCTGACAGACCTGATCTCATATCTCCGTGGTCAAAACAGACCTGATCTCATATCTAACAGACCTGATCTCATATCTAACAGACCTGATCTCATATCTGACCGACCTGATCTCATATCTATCAGACCTGATCTCATATCTGACAGACCTGATCTCATATCTAACAGACCTGATCTCATATCTAACAGACCTGATCTCATACCTGACCGACCTGATCTCATATCTATCAGACCTGATCTCATATCTGACAGACCTGATCTCATATCTCTGTGGTCAAAACAGACCTGATCTCATATCTAACAGACCTGATCTCATATCTCTGTGCTCAAAACAGACCTGATCTCATATCTCTGTGGTCAAAACAGACCTGTTCTCATATCTAACAGACCTGATCTCATATCTAACAGACCTGATCTCATATCTGACAGACCTGATCTCATATCTAACAGACCTGATCTCATATCTAACAGACCTGATCTCATATCTGACAGACCTGATCTCATATCTGACAGACCTGATCTCATATCTAACAGACCTGATCTCATATCTAACAGACCTGATCTCATATCTAACAGACCTGATCTCATATCTAACAGACCTGATCTCATATCTAACAGACCTGATCTCATATCTGACAGACCTGATCTCATATCTGACAGACCTGATCTCATATCTCACAGTCCTGATCTCATATCTCTGTGGTCAAAACAGACCTGATCTCATATCTAACAGCCCTGATCTCATATCTGACAGACCTGATCTCATATCTCTGTGTTGTCAAAACTGACCCGATCTCATATCTGACAGACCTGATCTCATATCTGACAGACCTGATCTCAATCTGACAGACCTGATCTCATATCTGACAGACCTGATCTCATATCCTTCAGACCTGACCTCAAATCTGACAGACCTGATCTCATATCTAACAGACCTGATCTCATATCTAACAGACCTAATCTCATATCTCCAGGGTCAAAGCAGACCTGATCTCATATCTAACAGACCTGATCTCATATCTGACAGACCTGATCTCATATCTTCAGACCTGATCTCATATCTGACAGACCTGATCTCATATCTGACAGACCTGATCTCAATCTGACAGACCTGATCTCATATCTGACAGACCTGATCTCAAATCTACAGACCTGATCTCATATCTGACAGACCTGATCTCATATCTAACAGACCTGATCTCATATCCAACAGACCTGATCTCATATCTCCAGGGTCAAAACAGACCTGATCTCATATCTGACAGACCTGATCTCATATCTAACAGACCTGATCTCATATCTAAAAGACCGGATCTCATATCTCCGTGGTCAAAACAGACCTGATCTCATATCTAACAGACCTGATCTCATATCTAACAGACCTGATCTCATATCTAACAGACCTGATCTCATATCTAAAGACCTGATCTCATATCTCCGTGCTCAAACAGACCTGATCTCATATCTGACAGACCTGATCTCATATCTGACCGACCTGATCTCATATCTATCAGACCTGATCTCATATCTGACAGACCTGATCTCATATCTAACAGACCTGATCTCATATCTAACAGACCTGATCTCATATCTGACCGACCTGATCTCATATCTATCAGACCTGATCTCATATCTGACAGACCTGATCTCATATCTCTGTGGTCAAAACAGACCTGATCTCATATCTAACAGACCTGATCTCATATCTCTGTGCTCAAAACAGACCTGATCTCATATCTCTGTGGTCAAAACAGACCTGTTCTCATATCTAACAGACCTGATCTCATATCTAACAGACCTGATCTCATATCTGACAGACCTGATCTCATATCTAACAGACCTGATCTCATATCTAACAGACCTGATCTCATATCTGACCGACCTGATCTCATATCTGACAGACCTGATCTCATATCTAACAGACCTGATCTCATATCTGACAGACCTGATATCATATCTAACAGACCTGATCTCATATCTAACAGACCTGATCTCATATCTGACAGACCTGATCTCATATCTGACAGACCTGATGTCATATCTGACAGACCTGATCTCATATCTGACAGACCTGATCGCAAATCTAACAGACCTGATCTCATATCTAACAGACCTGATCTCATATCTGACAGACCCTGATCTCATATCTGACAGACCTGATCTCATTATCTCACAGTCCTGATCTCATATCTCTGTGGTCAAAACAGACCTGATCTCATATCTAACAGCCCTGATCTCATATCTGACAGACATGATCTCATATCTCTGTGTTGTCAAAACTGACCCGATGTCATATCTGACAGACCAGATCTCAAATCTGACAGACCTGATCTCAAATCTGACAGACCTGATCTCATATCTGACAGACCAGATCTCAATCCTTCAGACCTGATCTCAAAACTGACAGACCTGATCTCATATCTAACAGACCTGACTCATATCTAACAGACCTAATCTCATATCTCCAGGGTCAAAGCAGACCTGATCTCATATCTAACAGACCTGATCTCATATCTGACAGACCTGATCTCATATCCTTCAGACCTGATCTCATATCTGACAGACCAGATCTCAAATCTGACAGACCTGACCTCAAATCTGACAGACCTGATCTCATATCTGACAGACCAGATCTCAAATCCTACAGACCTGATCTCAAATCTGACTGACCTGATCTCATATCTAACAGACCTGATCTCATATCCAACAGACCTGATCTCATATCTCCAGGGTCAAAACAGACCTGATCTCATATCTAACAGACCTGATCTCATATCTAAAAGACCGAATCTCATATCTCCGTGGTCAAAACAGACCTGATCTCATATCTAACAGATCTGATCTCATATCTAACAGACCTGATCTAATATATAACAGACCTGATCTCATATCTAAAAGACCGGATCTCATATCTCCGTGCTCAAAACAGACCTGATCTCATATCTGACAGACCTGATCTCATAACTGACAGACCTGATCTCATATCTAACAGACCTGATCTCATGTCTGACAAACCTTATATCATATCTAACAGACCTGATCTCATATCTAACGGACCTGATCTCATATCTGACAGACCTGATCTCATATCTAACAGACCTGATCTCATATCCTTCAGACCTGATCTCATATCTGACAGACCTGATGTCATATCTGACAGACCTGATCTCATATCTGACAGACCTGATATCATATCTAACAGACCTGATCTCATATCTAACAGACCTGATCTCATATCTCTGTGGTCAAAACAGACCTGATCTCATATCTCTGTGGTCAAAACAGACCTGATCTCATATCTAACAGACCTGATCTCATATCTAACAGACCTGATCTCATATCTCACAGACCTGCTCTAATATCTAACAGACCTGATCTCATATCTAACAGACCTGATCTCATATCTAACAGACCTGATCTCATATCTGACCGGCCTGATCTCATATCTGACAGACCAGATCTCATGTCTAACAGACCTGATCTCATGTCTGACAAACCTGATATCATATCTAACAGACCTGATCTCATATCTAACGGACCTGATCTCATATCTGACAGACCTGATCTCATATCTGACAGACCTGATCTCATATATAACAGACCTGATCTCATATCTAACAGACCTGATCTCATATCCCACAGACCTGATCTCATATCTGACAGACCTGATGTCATATCTGACAGACCTGATCTCATATCTGACAGAACTGATATCATATCTAACAGACCTGATGTCATATCTGACAGACCTGATCTCATATCTGACAGACCTGATATCATATCTAACAGACCTGATCTCATATCTGACAGACCTGATCTCATATCTGACAGACCTGATCTCATATCTAACAGACCTGATCTCATATCCTTCAGACCTGATCTCATATCTGACAGACCTGATCTCATATATGACAGACCTGATCTCATATCTCCGTGGTCAAAACAGACCTGATCTCATATCTAACATACCTGATCTCATATCTCTGTGGTCAAAACAGACCTGATCTCATATCTAACAGACCTGATCTCATATTTTACAGACCTGATCTCATATCTAACAGACCTGATCTCATATCTGACAGACCTGATCTCATATCTGATAGACCTGATCTCATATCTGACAGACCTGATCGCATATCTAACAGACCTGATCTCATATCTAACAGACCTGATCTCATATCTGACAGACCTGATCTCATATCTGACAGACCTGATCTCATATCTGACAGACCTGATCTCATATCTTTGTGTTGTCAAAACTGACCCGATCTCATATCTAACAGCCCTGATCTCATATCTGACAGACCTGATCTCATATCTCTGTGTTGTCAAAACTGACCCGATCTCATATCTGACAGACCTGATCTCATATCTAACAGACCTGATCTCATGTCTGACAAACCTGATATCATATCTAACAGACCTGATCTCATATCTAATGGACCTGATCTCATATCTGACAGACCTGATCTCATATCTGACAGACCTGATCTCATATCTAACAGACCTGATCTCATATCTAACAGACCTGATCTCATATCCTTCAGACCTGATCTAATATCTGACAGACCTGATATCATATCTAACAGACCTGATCTCATATCTGACAGACCTGATCTCATATCTGACAGACCTGATCTCATATCTAACAGACCTGATCTCATATCCTTCAGACCTGATCTCATATCTGACAGACCTGATGTCATATATGACAGACCTGATCTCATATCTCCGTGGTCAAAACAGACCTGATCGAATATCTAACAGACCTGATCTCATATCTAACATACCTGATCTCATATCTGACAGACCTGATCTCATATCTAACAGACCTGATCTCATATCTGACAGACCTGATGTCATATCTGACAGACCTGATCTCATATCTGACAGACCTGATCGCATATCTAACAGACCTGATCTCATATCTAACAGACCTGATCTCATATCTGACAGACCTGATCTCATATCTGACAGACCTGATCTCATATCTAACAGTCCTGATCTCATATCTCTGTGGTCAAAACAGACCTGATCTCATATATAACTGCCCTGATCTCATATCTGACAGACCTGATCTCATATCTCTGTGTTGTCAAAACTGACCCGATCTCATATCTGACAGAACTGATGTCATATCTGACAGACCAGATCTCAAATCTGACAGACCTGATCTCAAATCTGACAGACCTGATCTCATATCTGACAGACCAGATCTCAAATCCTTCAGACCTGATCTCATATCTAACAGACCTGATCTCATATCTAACAGACCTGATCTCATATCTCCAGGGTCAAAACAGACCTGATCTCATATCTAACAGACCTGATCTCATATCTGACAGACCTGATCTCATATCCTTCAGACCTGATCTCATATCTGACAGACCAGATCTCAAATCTGACAGACCTGACCTCAAATCTGACAGACCTGATCTCATATCTGACAGACCTGATCTCATATCTGACAGACCTGTTCTCATATCTGACAGACCTGATCTCATATCTCCGTGGTCAAAACAGACCTGATCTCATATCTAACAGACCTGATCTCATATCTCTGTGGTGAAAACAGACCTGATCTCATATCTGACAGACCTGATCTCATATCTAACAGACCTGATCTCATATGCTTCAGACCTGATCTCATATCTGACAGACATGATGTCATATCTGACAGACCTGATCTCATATCTGACAGACCTGATATCATATCTAACAGACCTGATCTCATATCTCTGTGGTCAAAACAGACCTGATCTCATATCTAACAGACCTGATCTCATATCTAACAGACCTGATCTCATATCTGACAGACCTGCTCTAATATCTAACAGACCTGATCTCATATCTAACAGACCTGATCTCATATCTAACAGACCTGATCTCATATCTGACCGGCCTGATCTCATATCTGACAGACCAGATCTCATGTCTAACAGACCTGATCTCATGTCTGACAAACCTGATATCATATCTAACAGACCTGATCTCATATCTAACGGACCTGATCTCATATCTGACAGACCTGATCTCATATCTGACAGACCTGATCTCATATATAACAGACCTGATCTCATATCTAACAGACCTGATCTCATATCCCACAGACCTGATCTCATATCTGACAGACCTGATGTCATATCTGACAGACCTGATCTCATATCTGACAGAACTGATATCATATCTAACAGACCTGATGTCATATCTGACAGACCTGATCTCATATCTGACAGACCTGATATCATATCTAACAGACCTGATCTCATATCTGACAGACCTGATCTCATATCTGACAGACCTGATCTCATATCTAACAGACCTGATCTCATATCCTTCAGACCTGATCTCATATCTGACAGACCTGATCTCATATATGACAGACCTGATCTCATATCTCCATGGTCAAAACAGACCTGATCTCATATCTAACATACCTGATCTCATATCTCTGTGGTCAAAACAGACCTGATCTCATATCTAACAGACCTGATCTCATATTTTACAGAGCTGATCTCATATCTAACAGACCTGATCTCATATCTGACAGACCTGATCTCATATCTGACAGACCTGATCTCATATCTGACAGACCTGATCGCATATCTAACAGACCTGATCTCATATCTAACAGACCTGATCTCATATCTGACAGACCTGATCTCATATCTGACAGACCTGATCTCATATCTGACAGACCTGATCGCATATCTAACAGACCTGATCTCATATCTAACAGACCTGATCTCATATCTGACAGACCTGATCTCATATCTAACAGGCCTGATCTCATATCTCTGTGGTCAAAACAGACCTGATCTCATATCTAACAGCCCTGATCTCATATCTGACAGACCTGATCTCATATCTCTGTGTTGTCAAAACTGACCCGATCTCATATCTGACAGACCTGATCTCATATCTAACAGACCTGATCTCATGTCTGACAAACCTGATATCATATCTAACAGACCTGATCTCATATCTAACGGACCTGATCTCATATCTGACAGACCTGATCTCATATCTGACAGACCTGATCTCATATCTAACAGACCTGATCTCATATCTAACAGACCTGATCTCATATCCTTCAGACCTGATCTAATATCTGACAGACCTGATATCATATCTAACAGACCTGATCTCATATCTGACAGACCTGATCTCATATCTGACAGACCTGATCTCATATCTAACAGACCTGATCTCATATCCGTCAGACCTGATCTCATATCTGACAGACCTGATGTCATATATGACAGACCTGATCTCATATCTCCGTGGTCAAAACAGACCTGATCTCATATCTAACATACCTGATCTCATATCTCTGTGGTCAAAACAGACCTGATCGAATATCTAACAGACCTGATCTCATATCTAACAGACCTGATCTCATATCTGACAGACCTGATCTCATATCTAACAGACCTGATCTCATATCTGACAGACCTGATGTCATATCTGACAGACCTGATCTCATATCTGACAGACCTGATCGCATATCTAACAGACCTGATCTCATATCTAACAGACCTGATCTCATATCTGACAGACCTGATCTCATATCTGACAGACCTGATCTCATATCTAACAGTCCTGATCTCATATCTCTGTGGTCAAAACAGACCTGATCTCATATATAACAGCCCTGATCTCATATCTGACATACCTGATCTCATATCTCTGTGTTGTCAAAACTGACCCGATCTCATATCTGACAGAACTGATGTCATATCTGACAGACCAGATCTCAAATCTGACAGACCTGATCTCAAATCTGACAGACCTGATCTCATATCTGACAGACCAGATCTCAAATCCTTCAGACCTGATCTCAAAACTGACAGACCTGATCTCATATCTAACAGACCTGATCTCATATCTAACAGACCTGATCTCATATCTAACAGACCTGATCTCATATCTCCAGGGTCAAAACAGACCTGATCTCATATCTGACAGACCTGATCTCATATCTGATAGACCTGATCTCATATCTGACAGACCTGATCGCATATCTTACAGACCTGATCTCATATCTAACAGACCTGATCTCATATCTGACAGACCTGATCTCATATCTGACAGACCTGATCTCATATCTGACAGACCTGATCGCATATCTAACAGACCTGATCTCATATCTAACAGACCTGATCTCATATCTTTGTGTTGTCAAAACTGACCCGATCTCATATCTAACAGCCCTGATCTCATATCTGACAGACCTGATCTCATATCTCTGTGTTGTCAAAACTGACCCGATCTCATATCTGACAGACCTGATCTCATATCTAACAGACCTGATCTCATGTCTGACAAACCTGATATCATATCTAACAGACCTGATCTCATATCTAACGGACCTGATCTCATATCTGACAGACCTGATCTCATATCTGACAGACCTGATCTCATATCTAACAGACCTGATCTCATATCTAACAGACCTGATCTCATATCCTTCAGACCTGATCTAATATCTGACAGACCTGATATCATATCTAACAGACCTGATCTCATATCTGACAGACCTGATCTCATATCTGACAGACCTGATCTCATATCTAACAGACCTGATCTCATATCCTTCAGACCTGATCTCATATCTGACAGACCTGATGTCATATATGACAGACCTGATCTCATATCTCCGTGGTCAAAACAGACCTGATCTCATATCTAACATACCTGATCTCATATCTCTGTGGTCAAAACAGACCTGATCGAATATCTAACAGACCTGATCTCATATCTAACATACCTGATCTCATATCTGACAGACCTGATCTCATATCTAACAGACCTGATCTCATATCTGACAGACCTGATGTCATATCTGACAGACCTGATCTCATATCTGACAGACCTGATCGCATATCTAACAGACCTGATCTCATATCTAACAGACCTGATCTCATATCTGACAGACCTGATCTCATATCTGACAGACCTGATCTCATATCTAACAGTCCTGATCTCATATCTCTGTGGTCAAAACAGACCTGATCTCATATATAACTGCCCTGATCTCATATCTGACAGACCTGATCTCATATCTCTGTGTTGTCAAAACTGACCCGATCTCATATCTGACAGAACTGATGTCATATCTGACAGACCAGATCTCAAATCTGACAGACCTGATCTCAAATCTGACAGACCTGATCTCATATCTGACAGACCAGATCTCAAATCCTTCAGACCTGATCTCATATCTAACAGACCTGATCTCATATCTAACAGACCTGATCTCATATCTCCAGGGTCAAAACAGACCTGATCTCATATCTAACAGACCTGATCTCATATCTGACAGACCTGATCTCATATCCTTCAGACCTGATCTCATATCTGACAGACCAGATCTCAAATCTGACAGACCTGACCTCAAATCTGACAGACCTGATCTCATATCTGACAGACCTGATCTCATATCTGACAGACCTGTTCTCATATCTGACAGACCTGATCTCATATCTCCGTGGTCAAAACAGACCTGATCTCATATCTAACAGACCTGATCTCATATCTCTGTGGTGAAAACAGACCTGATCTCATATCTGACAGACCTGATCTCATATCTAACAGACCTGATCTCATATGCTTCAGACCTGATCTCATATCTGACAGACATGATGTCATATCTGACAGACCTGATCTCATATCTGACAGACCTGATATCATATCTAACAGACCTGATCTCATATCTCTGTGGTCAAAACAGACCTGATCTCATATCTAACAGACCTGATCTCATATCTAACAGACCTGATCTCATATCTGACAGACCTGCTCTAATATCTAACAGACCTGATCTCATATCTAACAGACCTGATCTCATATCTAACAGACCTGATCTCATATCTGACCGGCCTGATCTCATATCTGACAGACCAGATCTCATGTCTAACAGACCTGATCTCATGTCTGACAAACCTGATATCATATCTAACAGACCTGATCTCATATCTAACGGACCTGATCTCATATCTGACAGACCTGATCTCATATCTGACAGACCTGATCTCATATATAACAGACCTGATCTCATATCTAACAGACCTGATCTCATATCCCACAGACCTGATCTCATATCTGACAGACCTGATGTCATATCTGACAGACCTGATCTCATATCTGACAGAACTGATATCATATCTAACAGACCTGATGTCATATCTGACAGACCTGATCTCATATCTGACAGACCTGATATCATATCTAACAGACCTGATCTCATATCTGACAGACCTGATCTCATATCTGACAGACCTGATCTCATATCTAACAGACCTGATCTCATATCCTTCAGACCTGATCTCATATCTGACAGACCTGATCTCATATATGACAGACCTGATCTCATATCTCCGTGGTCAAAACAGACCTGATCTCATATCTAACATACCTGATCTCATATCTCTGTGGTCAAAACAGACCTGATCTCATATCTAACAGACCTGATCTCATATTTTACAGAGCTGATCTCATATCTAACAGACCTGATCTCATATCTGACAGACCTGATCTCATATCTGACAGACCTGATCTCATATCTGACAGACCTGATCGCATATCTAACAGACCTGATCTCATATCTAACAGACCTGATCTCATATCTGACAGACCTGATCTCATATCTGACAGACCTGATCTCATATCTGACAGACCTGATCGCATATCTAACAGACCTGATCTCATATCTAACAGACCTGATCTCATATCTGACAGACCTGATCTCATATCTAACAGGCCTGATCTCATATCTCTGTGGTCAAAACAGACCTGATCTCATATCTAACAGCCCTGATCTCATATCTGACAGACCTGATCTCATATCTCTGTGTTGTCAAAACTGACCCGATCTCATATCTGACAGACCTGATCTCATATCTAACAGACCTGATCTCATGTCTGACAAACCTGATATCATATCTAACAGACCTGATCTCATATCTAACGGACCTGATCTCATATCTGACAGACCTGATCTCATATCTGACAGACCTGATCTCATATCTAACAGACCTGATCTCATATCTAACAGACCTGATCTCATATCCTTCAGACCTGATCTAATATCTGACAGACCTGATATCATATCTAACAGACCTGATCTCATATCTGACAGACCTGATCTCATATCTGACAGACCTGATCTCATATCTAACAGACCTGATCTCATATCCGTCAGACCTGATCTCATATCTGACAGACCTGATGTCATATATGACAGACCTGATCTCATATCTCCGTGGTCAAAACAGACCTGATCTCATATCTAACATACCTGATCTCATATCTCTGTGGTCAAAACAGACCTGATCGAATATCTAACAGACCTGATCTCATATCTAACAGACCTGATCTCATATCTGACAGACCTGATCTCATATCTAACAGACCTGATCTCATATCTGACAGACCTGATGTCATATCTGACAGACCTGATCTCATATCTGACAGACCTGATCGCATATCTAACAGACCTGATCTCATATCTAACAGACCTGATCTCATATCTGACAGACCTGATCTCATATCTGACAGACCTGATCTCATATCTAACAGTCCTGATCTCATATCTCTGTGGTCAAAACAGACCTGATCTCATATATAACAGCCCTGATCTCATATCTGACATACCTGATCTCATATCTCTGTGTTGTCAAAACTGACCCGATCTCATATCTGACAGAACTGATGTCATATCTGACAGACCAGATCTCAAATCTGACAGACCTGATCTCAAATCTGACAGACCTGATCTCATATCTGACAGACCAGATCTCAAATCCTTCAGACCTGATCTCAAAACTGACAGACCTGATCTCATATCTAACAGACCTGATCTCATATCTAACAGACCTGATCTCATATCTAACAGACCTGATCTCATATCTCCAGGGTCAAAACAGACCTGATCTCATATCTAACAGACCTGATCTCATATCTGACAGACCTGATCTCATATCCTTCAGACCTGATCTCCTATCTAATAGACCAGATCTCATATCTGACAGACCTGATCTCCTATCTGACAGACCTGATCTCCTATCTAACAGACCTGATCTCATATCTAACAGACCTGATCTCATATCTGACAGACCTGATCTCCTATCTAACAGACCTGATCTCATATCTAACAGACCTGATCTCATATCTGACAGACCTGATCTCATATCTAACAGACCTGATCTCATATCTGACAGACCTGATCTCATATCTGACAGACCTGATCTCCTATCTAACAGACCTGATCTCATATCTAACAGACCTGATCTCATATCTGACAGACCTGATCTCATATCCTTCAGACCTGATCTCATATCTGACAGACCTGATGTCATATCTGACAGACCTGATCTCATATCTGACAGACCTGATATCATATCTAACAGACCTGATCTCATATCTAACAGACCTGATCTCATATCTGACAGACCTGATCTCATATATGACAGACTTGATCTCATATCTAAAAGACCTGATCTCAAATCTAACAGACCTGATCTCATATCCTTCAGACCTGATCTCATATCTGACAGACCTTATGTCATATCTGACAGACTTTATCTCATATCTCCGTGGTCAAAACAGACCTTATCTCATATCTAACAGACCTGATCTCATATCTGACAGACCTGATCTAATATCTAACAGACCTGATCTCATATCTGACAGACCTGATCTCATATCTGACAGACCTGAACTCATATCTAATAGACCTGAACTCATATCTGACAGAACTGATCTCATATCTGACAGACCTGATCTCATATCTAACAGACCTGACCTCATATCTGACAGACCTGATCTCCTATCTGACAGACCTGAACTCATATCTAATAGACCTGATCTCATATCTGACAGACCTGATCTCATATCTGACAGTCCTGATCTCATATCTTACAGACCTGATCTCATATCTGACAGACCTGATCACCTTCACGTCATCCTCCCAACGATTTCTCAGATGTTCTCGTAACAGTGATGGATAAGCACCTGTGTGTGTGTGTGTGTGTGTGTGTGTGTGTGTGTGTGTGTGTGTGTGTGTGTGTGTGTGTGTGTGTGTGTGTGTGTGTGTGTGTGATATTAGGAATACGTATGGTCCTTTAGATAAATGACATTTAAATTTTACCGTAGAGGACAGGCAAGACAACAACGTTGTGTGAGACTGTTCAGAAAAATATAAATAAATAAATAATAAAATAGTGATATTAGATTAAATGTCAGGAGTTGACAAAAACTGAGTGTAAATGTATTTGGCTAAGGTGTATGTAAACTTCTGACTTCTACTGTAAAATGAATTGGTTTCAGAGGCAGAAGGTAGGAGGTGGGTGGGGATAAATAAATCAATGATTCCCCAAGTTCATCATGAACATGTTCCCTGCCGAACGGAGCACATTCCTCAAAACAGACACCTCCTTTTCGAGAAGGACACTGATGAAGAGACTGACGAGCAGCTTCCCTGCGCTCCCACGGAGTGTGTGTGTGCGTGTGTGTGCGTGTGTGTGTGCGTGTGTGTGCGTGTGTGTGTGCTTGTGTGTATGCGTGTGTGTGTGTGTGTGTGTGTGTGTGTGTGTGTGTGTGTGTGTGTGTGTGTGTGTGTGTGTGTGTGTGTGTGTGTGTGTGTGTGTGTGTGTGTGTGTGTGTGTGTGTGTGTGTGTGTGTATGTGTGTGTGTTTCTGAGAGAGAGAATAAGAGGGTAAATGAGAGAAACAGCGAGAGAAAGAGATCAATGACATTTGTGACAATGAAGAAACAAACACAGAGGTCACGGACACACACACACCGACACACACACACACACACACACACACACACACACACACACACACAGCAGAGGTGTAGTAATGTCTGTGTAATATCTAATCCTGGCTATCGTATTTATATTGGTACCGTTTTGGTCCAAAACTAAATATTTTCAGAAATGTTGGTAAATTAGCTTTCATTGTTTGAAGAAAATATGAAAGAGATTGGTATGTTTGTTCACTATCTAATCAGACCTGATCTCATATCTGACAGACCTGATCTCATATCTGACAGACCTGATCTCATATCTGACAGACCTGATCTCATATCTAACAGACCTGATCTCATATCCTTCAGACCTGATCTCATATCTGACAGACCTGATCTCATATCTGACAGACCTGATCTCATATCTAAAAGACCTGATATCATATCTGACAGACCTGATCTAATAGAGGTAGCCTAGTGGTTAGAGTGTAGAGGAGGCAGATAGTCTAGTGGTTAGAGTGTAGAGGAGGCAGGTAACCTAGTGGTTAGAGTGTAGAGGAGGCAGGTAGCCTAGTGGTTAGAGTGTAGAGGAGGCAGATAGTCTAGTGGTTAGAGTGTAGAGGTGGCAGGTAGCCTAGTGGTTAGAGTGTAGAGGAGGTAGGTAGCCTAGTGGTTAGAGTGTAGAGGCGGCAGGTAGCAACCGAAAGGTTGCCGAAAGGTAGGCTGAAAGGTTGCTGGATCGAATCCCTGAGCTGACAAGGTAAAAAGTCTGTCGTTCTGCCCCTGAATAAGGCAGTTAACCCACTGTTCCTAGACCAGTTAACCCACTGTTCCTAGGCCAGTTAACCCACTGTTCCTAGACCAGTAAACCCACTGCTCCTAGACCAGTTAACCCACTGTTCCTAGACCAGTTAACCCACTGTTCCTAGACCAGTTAACCCACTGTTCCTAGACCAGTTAACCCACTGTTCCTAGACCAGTTAACCCACTGTTCCTAGACCAGTTAACCCACTGTTCCCTGGTAGGTCGGCATTGCCGTCATTTGTTCCTAACTCACCTGTCAGTTAAGGCATTGAAGGAAGACCTCAGTTCTGTATGTGAATTCATGATAACAATGACAGAGGAATCTGATTATCTCAAGGAACAATCAAGGCAGAAACAGCGCTGTTGTGGAGGGAATTGAAGAATCTCCACATGAGACATGGAGTCTGAGGACTGAAGGAGAAACTGAAGATGGACCACAGGAAGATTGAGGTGGAGTGGAACCCCCCCCCAACCGGCCCAGGTGACAGGCCCAGGTGACTGGCCCAGGTGACATGTCCAGGTGACTGGCCCAGGTGACATGTCCAGGTGACTGGCCCAGGTGACATGTCCAGGTGACTGGCCCAGGTGACATGTCCAGGTGACTGGCCCAGGTAACAGGCCCAGGTGACTGGCCCAGGTGACATGTCCAGGTGACTGGCCCAGGTAACAGGCCCAGGTGACTGGCCCAGGTGACATGTCCAGGTGACTGGCCCAGGTAACATGTCCAGGTGACTGGCCCAGGTAACAGGCCCAGGTGACTGGCCCAGGTGACTGGCCCAGGTGACATGTCCAGGTGACATGTCCAGGTAACAGGCCCAGGTAACATGTCCAGGTGACTGGCCCAGGTAACAGGCCCAGGTGACTGGCCCAGGTGACTGGCCCAGGTGACATGTCCAGGTGACATGTCCAGGTAACAGGCCCAGGTAACATGTCCAGGTGACAGGCCCAGGTGACTGGCCCAGGTGACTGGCCCAGGTAACAGGCCCAGGTAACAGGCCCAGGTAACATGTCCAGGTGACAGGCCCAGGTGACTGGCCCAGGTGACTGGCCCAGGTAACAGGCCCAGGTAACAGGCCCAGGTAACAGGCCCAGGTAACAGGCCCAGGTGACAGGCCCAGGTAACAGGCCCAGGTAACAGGCCCAGGTAACAGGCCCAGGTAACAGGCCCAGGTAACAGGCCCAGGTGACAGGCCCAGGTGACTGGCCCAGGTAACAGGCCCAGGTAACAGGCCCAGGTAACAGGCCCAGGTGACAGGCCCAGGTAACAGGCCCAGGTAATAGGCCCAGGTAACAGGCCCAGGTAACAGGCCCAGGTGACAGGCCCAGGTGACTGGCCCAGGTAACAGGCCCAGGTGACTGGCCCAGGTAACAGGCCCAGGTGACTGGCCCAGGTAACAGGCCCAGGTGACAGGCCCAGGTGACAGGCCCAGGTAACAGGCCCAGGTGACAGGCCCAGGTGACAGGCCCAGGTAACAGGCCCAGGTAACAGGCCCAGGTGACAGGCCCAGGTAACAGGCCCAGGTAACAGGCCCAGGTGACAGGCCCAGGTAACAGGCCCAGGTAACAGGCCCAGGTAACAGGCCCAGGTAACAGGCCCATGTGACATGCCCAGGTAACAGGCCCAGGTAACAGGCCCAGGTAACATGCCCAGGTAACAGGCCCAGGTAACAGGCCCAGGTAACAGGCCCAGGTGACATGCCCAGGTAACAGGCCCAGGTAACAGGCCCAGGTAACAGGCCCAGGTAACAGGCCCAGGTAACAGGCCCAGGTGACAGGCCCAGGTAACAGGCCCAGGTGACATGCCCAGGTAACAGGCCCAGGTAACAGGCCCAGGTAACAGGCCCAGGTAACAGGCCCAGGTAACAGGCCCAGGTGACAGGCCCAGGTAACAGGCCCAGGTAACAGGCCCAGGTAACAGGCCCAGGTAACAGGCCCAGGTCGTTAGAGGTCCTGAGCTTCAAGGACAAGCAATTCCACAAAGAGCCAACCATTTGGACATTTTCCTCAATGAGGACTATCCTGAATCTGTGTGCCAGAAGAGGAAAGATCCATGAAAGCTGCCAGAGCGCGTGGGGGACATTGCTTACATCCGCTATGGCAGGCTCTTTGTCCACCCTCCCTCCCAGAAGCCTTGAAGGGATGAGTTAGCCTGTGGGTTCGTAGCTTCAACCCCTCACACACACCAACTGAGTGATGGACTGATGAAAAAAAATACCGATTTTTTTTCTTGCTTTCTTTGTTCCTTTCCATATTATATATACTATTATTATTATTATTATCGTTGATCAGCTACCCAGGAAAGGGCTGAAAATAGCCCATATTAATAAATGAAGCCTTAGAAATAAGGTTCAGGAAATCAGCAACTTGTTAAAGACAGGAATGCCTATGGGGGAGGTGTTGCTGTATATATGCAGAGCTTCATATACAGTACTAGTCAAAAGTCTGGACACACCTGTTAACCCCACTGTTCCGAATCATTCCAGGGGTTTTCTTTGTTTTTACTGTTTTTCTACGTTGTAAAATAATAGTGAAGACATCAAAACTACACACAACTGCACATATGTGCCCAGGCCATTAGCAGAGCAACAGGACCAACCCCCCCACACTAATGAACCCGCCGGTTTGGGCTACTGTAGTGGGTCCGAGGCCTAAACCCTATGAAAACAACACTAGACAATAAGGAACACAAACATTTTACTATTTCATCCCAGACTTCTTTCAAAGAAATTGGAAATACAGACATTGTCATCCTACAAGAAACATGGTATAGAGGAGACGGACCCACTGGTTGTCCTCTAGGTTACAGAGAGCAGGTAGTCCCATCCGGCAAACTAAGATTTGTGAAACAGGGAAGAGACTCAGGGCGTATGCTAATTTGGTATTGAGCAAACCTAACCCACTCCATTAAATGGGTCAAAACAGCAACGTTTTACATCTGGCTACAAATTAGTGAAGACATCAAATCTCTGAAATAACACACAGGAAATCATGTAGTAACCAAAAATTGTGTCAAACAAATCAAAATATATTTTGTATTTGAGGTTCTTCAAAGTAGCCACCCTTTGCCTTGATGACAGTTTTGCACACACTTGGCATTCTCTCAACCAGATTCATGAGGTAATCACCTGGAATGCATTTCAATTAACAAGCATGCCTTGTCAAAAGTAGTTTGTGGAATTGTAATTCTTAATGTGTTTGAGCCAATCGGTTGTGTTGTGACAAGGTAGGTGTGGTAGAAGATAACCCTATTTGGTAAAAGACCAAGTCCAAATTATGGCAAAAACACCTCAATTTAGCAAAGAGATACAACAGTCCATCGTTACTTTTAAGACATGAAGGTCAGTCAATACGGAAAATTACAAGACCTTTGAAAGTTGCATCAAGTGCAGTTGCAAAAACCATCAAGCCCTGTGATTAAAATGTCTCTCATGAGGACCGCCACAGGAAAGGAAGACCCAGAGTTACCTCTGGTGCAGAGGATAAGTTCATTAGAGTTAACTGGCTCTCATGAGGACCGCCACAGGAAAGGAAGACCCAGAGTTACCTCTGCTGCAGAGGATAAGTTCATTAGAGTTACCTGGCTCTCATGAGGACCGCCACAGGAAAGGAAGACCCAGAGTTACCTCTGCTGCAGAGGATAAGTTCATTAGAGTTACCTGGCTCTCATGAGGACCGCCACAGGAAAGGAAGACCCAGAGTTACCTCTGCTGCAGAGGATAAGTTCATTAGAGTTAACTGGCTCTCATGAGGACCGCCACAGGGAAGGAAGACCCAGAGTTACCTCTGCTGCAGGGATAAGTTCATTAGAGTTAACTGGCTCTCATGAGGACCGCCACAGGAAAGGAAGACCCAGAGTTACCTCTGCTGCAGAGGATAAGTTCATTAGAGTTACCTGGCTCTCATGAGGACCGCCACAGGAAAGGAAGACCCAGAGTTACCTCTGCTGCAGAGGATAAGTTCATTAGAGTTAACTGGCTCTCATGAGGACCGCCACAGGAAAGGAAGACCCAGAGTTACCTCTGCTGCAGAGGATAAGTTCATTAGAGTTAACTGTCTCTCATGAGGTCAGCCACAGGAAAGGAAGACCCAGAGTTACCTCTGCTGCAGAGGATAAGTTCATTAGAGTTAACTGTCTCTCATGAGGACAGCCACAGGAAAGGAAGACCCAGAGTTACCTCTGCTGCAGAGGATAAGTTCATTAGAGTTCCCTCTGCTGCAGAGGATAAGTTCATTAGAGTTCCCTCTGCTACAGAGGATAAGTTCATTAGAGTTTACCAGGCTCAGAAATTGCAAGCCAAATAAATGCTTCACAGACTTCAAGTAACAGACACATCTCAACATCAACTGTTCAGGGGAGAGTAACAGACACATCTCAACATCAACTGTTCAGGGGAGAGTAACAGACACATCTCAACATCAACTGTTCAGAGGAGACTGTATGAATGAGACCTTCATGGTCGAATTGCTGTAAAGAAACCACTACTAAAGGACACCAATAAGAAGAAGAGATTTGTTTGGTCCAAGAAACACGAGCAATGGACATTAGACTGGTTGAAATCTGTCTCAAATGTGAGATTTTTGGTTCCAACCACCATGTCTTAGTGAGATGCAGAGTACTTGAACGAATGATCTCTGCATGTGTGGTTCCCACCGTGAAGCATGGAGGAGGAGGTGTGATGGTGTGAGGCTGCTTTGCTGGCGACACTGTCTCTGATTTAATTAGAATTCAAGTCACACTTAATCAGCATGGCTACCACAACATTCTGCCATGATACGCCATCCCATCTGGTTTGGGCTTAGTGGGACAATCATTTGTTTTTCAACAGGACAATGACCCAACACACCTCCAGGCTGTGTAAGGAATATTTGACCAAGAAGGAGAGTGATGGAGTGCTGCATCAGATGACCTGGCCTCCACAATCACCCGACCTCAACCCACTTGAGATGTTTTGGGATGAGTTGGACCGCAGAGTGAAGAAAAAGTAGCCAACAATTACACAGTATATGTGGGAACTCCTTCAAGACTGTTGAAAAAGCATTCCAGGCGAAGCTTTCTCGCTCTCTCGCTCTCCCTGCTGTAAAAAAAGTATGAAAGAACGTCATTTTTTAATGAGAAAATGAACTTCTGTGAAGTCAAACCAAGAATACTAAACATTCTGCATCATTCGCCATGAAATAAGCAGAGATCTGACGTCTTCTTCACGTCATCCTCCCAACGATTTCTCACATGTTTTCGTAACAGTGATGGATAAGCACCTGTGTGTGTGTGTGTGTGTGTGTGTGTGTGTGTGTGTGTGTGTGTGTGTGTGTGTGTGTGTGTGTGTGTGTGTGTGTGTGTGTGTGTGTGTGTGTGTGTGTGTGTGTGTGTGTGTGTGTGTGTGTGTGTGTGTGTGTGTGTGTGTGTGTGTGTGTGTGTCAGCGTGTGTGTCAGTGTGTGTGTCGGTGTGTGTGTATGTGGTATGGATTTAAAGGCCGACCAGCCACTCTGTCTCTCTCTCTCTCATTCTCTCTCTCTCTTTCTCTCTCTCTCTAATTCTCTCTCTGTCTTTCTCTGTCTGTCTCTCTCTCTCTGTCTCTGTCTCTCTCTGTCTCTCTCTCTGTGTCTCTGTCTGTCTCTCTCTCTCTCTGTGTCTCTGTCTGTCTCTCTCTCTCTCTGTCTATGTCTCTCTCTGTCTCTCTCTCTGTCTATCTGTCTCTCTCTCTGTCTCTCTCTCTCTCTGTCTCTGTCTCTCTCTGTCTCTCTCTCTGTCTCTCTCTCTGTCTCTCTCTCTCTCTGTCTCTGTCTCTGTCTCTGTCTCTGTCTCTGTCTCTGTCTCTGTCTCTCTCTCTGTCTCTCTCTCTCTGTCAATTCAATTCAATTCAATTCAAGGGGCTTTATTGTCATGGGAAACATGTGTTAACATGTCCAAAGCAAGTGAGGTAGATAATATACAAAAGTGAAATAATCAATAGCAAGGCTATGCTCACTGAGTCCGTACATAGTCAAAGCTTTCCTTAAGTTTGGGTCAGTCACGGTGGTCAGGTATTCTGCCGCTGTGTACTCTCTGTGTAGGGCCAAATAGCATTCTAGTTTGCTCTGTTTTTTTGTTAATTCTTTCCAATGTGACAAGTAATTATCTTTTTGTTTTCTCATGATTTGGTTGGGTCTAATTGTGCTGCTGTCCTGGGGCTCTGTGGGGTCTGTTGTGTTTGTGAACAGAGCCCCAGGACCAGCTTGCTTAGGGAACTCTTCTCCAGGTTCATCTCTCTGTAGGTGATGGCTTTGTTATGGAAGGTTTGGGAATCGCTTCCTTTTAGGTGGTTATAGAATTTAACGGCTCTTTTCTGGATTTTGATAATAAGTGGGTATCGGCCTAATTCTGCCCTGCATTCATTATTTGGTGTTCTACGTTGTACACAGAGGATATTTTTGCAGAATTCTGCAAGCAGAGTCTCAATTTTGTGTTTGTCCCATTTTGTGAAGTCTTGGTTGGTGAGCGGACCCCAGACCTCACAACCGTAAAGGACAATGGGCTCTATGACTGATTCAAGTATTTTTAGCCAAATCCTAATTGGTATGTTGAAATGTTGGTTTCTTTTGATGGCATAGAATGCCCTTCTTGCCTTGTCTCTCAGATCGTTCACAGCTTTGTGGAAGTTACCTGTGGTGCTGATGTTTAGGCCAAGGTATGTATAGTTTTTTGTGTGCTCTAGGGCAACAGTGTCTAGATGGAATTTGTATTTGTGGTCCTGGTGACTGGACCTTTTTTGGAACACCATTATTTTGGTCTTACTGAGATTTACTGTCAGGGCCCAGGTCTGACAGAATACGTGCAGAATATCTAGGTGCTGCTGTAGGCCCTATTGGTTGGTGACAGAAGCACCAGATCATCAGCAAACAGTAGACATTTGACTTCGGATTCTAGTAGGGTGAGGCCGGGTGCTGCAGACTTTTCTAGTGCCCACGCCAATTCGTTGAAGTATATGTTGAAGAGGGTGGGGCTTAAGCTGCATCCCTGTCTCACCCCACGACCCTCTGTCTCTCTGTCTCTGTCTCTCTCTCTGTCTTTCTCTGTCTGTCTCTTTCTCTCTCTGTCTTTCTCGCTCTCACAGCATCTGTTTAGTTCAGAGTGTTGCAGCAGCGATCAACAATTCCCTTTCAAATAAAACATTGGGTTCTGTTGGTTTTGAAGTTCTCTCCCTTTCTTGCTCTCCCCTCTCTCTCCCCCTTTCTATCTCTCTCTCTGTCTCTGTCTCTCTCTCTCTCTCCCCCTTTCTCTCTCCCCCTTTCTCTCTCCCTCTTTCTCTCTCTCTCTCTCTCTCTCTCTCTCTCTCTCTCTCACACTCACACACTCTCTCTCTCTCTCTCTCTCTCTCTCTCTCTCTCACTCACACTCTCACACCCTCTCTCTCTCTCTCTCACTCTCTCTCTCACTCACTCACTCTCACTCACTCACTCTCTCTCTCTCTCTCTCTCTCTCTCTCTCTCACACTCTCTCTCTCACCCTCTCTCTCACACACTCTCTCTCACTCTCTCTCTCCCTGTCTATCTCATACACACTCTTCTCACTCTCTCTCTCCCTCTCTCTCCCACACACACTCTCTCTCACTCTCTCTCAGCCTCTCTCTCTCACACTCTCTCTCTTGCTCTCTCAGTCTGTCTTGGAGATGGCAGACTATTCATTCCTTTTTAAAAACTCTTCAAGGACAAGACATCATGTTTTATCAATTAAGAGGAGTTTCTCTAAGATGTCTCCTCCCGAACCTTTGCTCAGCGCGGGCAAAGAGACCTGTCAATAATGAAATGTCAAAGCTACAGTTGTAATCAATATCTCCAGTGTATTATTGATACAGACAGGAATCCAAAACTATCTGATAGTTGATATTCCTTACTTAACCTCACACCTGAATGTAACATGATGAGACGGGGCTACATGTTGATTATAGATCTCTACAGGGGTTTAAACTGGCTACATGTTGATTATAGATCTCTACAGGTTTTAAACTGGCTACAATGTTGATTATAGACCTCTACAGGGGTTTAAATCTGGCTACATGTTGATTATAGATCTCTACAGGGTTTTAAAACTGGCTACATGTTGATTATAGATCTCTACAGGGGTTAAACTGGCTACATGTTGATTATAGATCTCTACAGGGTTTTAAACTGGCTACATGTTGATTATAGATCTCTACAGGGGTTTAAACTGGCTACATGTTGATTATAGATCTCTACAGGGTTTAAACTGGCTACTTGTTGATTATAGATCTCTACAGGGTTTTAAACTGGCTACATGTTGATTATAGATCTCTACAGGGGTTTAAACTGGCTATATGTTGATTATAGATCTCTACAGGGGTTTAAACTGGCTATATGTTGATTATAGATCTCTACAGGGGTTTAAACTGGCTACATGTTGATTATATATCTCTACAGGGGTTTAAACTGGCTACATGTTGATTATAGATCTCTACAGGGGTTTAAAACTGGCTACATGTTGATTATAGATCTCTACAGGGTTTTAAACTGGCTACATGTTGATTATAGATCTCTACAGGGGTTTAAACTGGCTATATGTTGATTATAGATCTCTACAGGGTTTTAAACTGGCTATATGTTGATTATAGATCTCTACGGGGTTTTAAACTGGCTACTTGTTGATTATAGATCTCTACAGGGTTTTAAACTGGCTACTTGTTGATTGTTGCACTACATTGTTGTCAGTTCTGTTATAGAATCCTGAGATCAATTCTGCTTAATTAAACGGTCGGCAAATCATATCATATCTTATCTTATCTTACCTTACCGTATCTTACTGTATCTTACTGTATCTTACCATATCTTACTGTATCTTAACGTATCTTACTGTATCTTACTGTATCTTACTGTATCTTACTGTATCTTACCGTATCTATCTTATCTTACCGTATCTTACTGTATCTTACCGTGTCTTACCGTATCTTACCGTATCTTACTGTATCTTACCGTATCTTACCGTATCTTACTGTATCTTACTGTATCTTACCGTATCTTACTGTATCTTACCGTATCTTACTGTATCTTACCGTATCTTACCGTATCTTACCGTATCTTACTGTATCTTACCGTATCTTACTGTATCTTACCGTATCTTACCGTATCTTACCGTATCTTACTGTATCTTACCGTATCTTACTGTATCTTACTGTATCTTACTGTATCTTACCGTATCTTACTGTATCTTACCGTATCTTACTGTATCTTACTGTATCTTACCGTATCTTACCGTATCTTACTGTATCTTACCGTATCTTACCGTATCTTACTGTATCTTACTGTATCTTACCATATCTTACCGTATCTTACCGTACCCTCCTGTCTCAGCCTCCAGTATTTATGCTGCAGTAGTTTATGTGTCGGGGGGCTGGGGTCAGTTTGTTATATCTGGAGTACTTCTCCTGTCCTATTCGGTGTCCTGTGTGAATCTAAGTGTGCGTTCTCTAATTCTCTCCTTCTCTCTTTCTTTCTCTCTCTCGGAGGACCTGAGCCCTAGGACCATGCCCCAGGACTACCTGACATGATGACTCCTTGCTGTCCCCAGTCCACCTGGCCATGCTGCTGCTCCAGTTTCAACTTCCACCTGACTGTGCTGCTGCTCCAGTTTCAACTGTTCTGCCTTATTATTATTCGACCATGCTGGTCATTTATGAACATTTGAACATCTTGGCCATGTTCTGTTATAATCTCCACCCGGCACAGCCAGAAGAGGACTGGCCACCCCACATAGCCTGGTTCCTCTCTAGGTTTCTTCCTAGGTATTGGCCTTTCTAGGGAGTTTTTCCTAGCCACCGTGCTTCTACACCTGCATTGCTTGCTGTTTGGGGTTTTAGGCTGGGTTTCTGTACAGCACTTTGAGATATCAGCTGATGTACGAAGGGCAATATAAATAAATAAATTTGATTTGATTTGATTTGATCTTACTGTATCTTACCGTATCTTACTGTATCTTACCGTATCTTACTGTATCTTACTGTATCTTACTGTATCTTACCGTATCTTACTGTATCTTAACGTATCTTACTGTATCTTACTGTATCTTACCGTATCTTACCGTATCTTACCGTATCTTACTGTATCTTACTGTATCTTACCGTATATTACCGTATCTTACTGTATCTTACCGTATCTTACCGTATCTTACTGTATCTTACCGTATCTTACTGTATCTTACCGTATCGCATCGTATCGTACCATACCTTACCTTACCTTATCTTGTCTTATCTTGTCTTACTGTATCTTACTGTATCTTACCGTATCTTACCGTATCTTACTGTATCTTACCGTATCTTACTGTATCTTACCGTATCGCATCGTATCATACCTTACCGTACCTTACCTTACCATACCTTACCTTACCATACCATACCATACCTTACCTTATCTTACCCTACCTTACCATACCTTACCTTACCTTACCTTATCTTATCTTACCTTACCTTATCGTACCTTACCATATCATATCATATCTTTCACTATCCTATATATACTATATATATGTATCTACGTGATAAAAGCTTCTATAGAAACTCCAAGCTACAATGATCAGGATAAGACTCAAGATGCAAAACATGTCCCCTGTTTATCAGTGTGTTGTTCTGTGTTGTTCTGTGTCCTCATCCAAAACATGTCCCCTGTTTATTGGTGTGTGGTTCTGTGTCCTTGTCTAAAACATGTCCCCTGTTTATTGATGTGTTGTTCTGTGTCCTCGTCCAATAGATGTCCCCTGTTTATTGGTGTGTGGTTCTGTGTCCTCGTCCAAAACATGTCCCCTGTTTATTGGTGTGTGGTTCTGTGTCCTCGTCCAATAGATGTCCCCTGTTTATTGGTGTGTGGTTCTGTGTCCTCATCCAAAACATGTCCCCTGTTTATTGGTGTGTGGTTCTGTGTCCTCATCCATAGATGATGTTACTTACAATTCTCTATCCTGCTTCCTCTCTCTTTCTCGCTCTCTCTCGCCCCCTCCCCAAGTTTCTCCATCTCTACCCCCTCCATCTCTCTCTCTTTCCCCCTCTCCAACTCTCTCTCTCTCTCCCCCCTCTCCAACTCTCTCACCCCCTCTCCACCTCTCTCTCTCCCCCTCTCCAACTCTCTCTCTCTCCCCCCTCTCCATGTCTCTCTCTCTCTCTCTCCAGGCTTATCTCAGGTAGTGGTTACATATAATGATCCTCTAGTATCCCCACTCCACTTTCTTTTCAACTAAATGGTGAGAGAGGGAGGGAGATCGATAAAGAGTCCGAAAGAAAGTCAGAGATAGAGAAGAGGAATGGGAAGAAAGATGGAGGGAGGGAGACGCAGAGAGGAAAAGAGAGAGGGAGAGTAGTGTGGGAGTGCCATCTGTTGATGAGAGTGAGAGACGACAGGCTTCTTCTTCATCATTTTCTTCTTGTTGTCCTACCAACTAAAGTTATGCAGAAAAGAGAGAGAGGATAGAAAAAGGAGAGAGAGAGAGAGAGAGAGAGAGAGACAGAGAGAGAGAGACAGAGAGAGAGAGAGAGAGAGAGACAGAGAGACAGAGACAGAGAGACAGAGAGAGAGAGAGAGAGAGAGAGAGAGACAGAGAGAGAGAGACAGACAGAGAGACAGAGAGACAGAGAGAGAGAGAGACAGAGAGAGAGAGACAGACAGAGAGACAGAGAGAGAGAGAGAGAGAGAGAGAGAGAGAGAGAGAGAGAGAGAGACAGAGAGAGAGACAGAGACAGAGAGACAGAGAGAGAGAGACAGAGAGAGACAGAGAGAGAGACAGAGAGAGAGTACTGGGTGAAATTCCACAGTGTGCCATCACAGCAGCAAGATTTGTGACCTGTTGCCACGAGAAAAGGGCAACCAGTGAAGAACAAACACCATTGTAAATACAACCCATATTTATGCTTATTTATTTTATCTTGTGTCCTTTAGCCATTTGTACATTGTTAAAACACTGTATATATATATAATATGACATTTGTAAAGTCTTTACTGTTTTGCAACTTCTGTATGTGTAATGTTTACTGTTAATTTTTGTTGTTTTTCACTTTATATATTCACTTTGTATGTTGTCTACCTCACTTGCTTTGGCAATGTTAACACATGTTTCCCATGCCAATAAAGCCCTTGAATTGAATTGAATTGAATTGAGAGAGAGACAGACAGAGAGACAGAGAGACAGAGAGAGAGAGAGAGAGAGACAGAGAGAGAGAGAGGCAGAGAGAGACATAGAGACAGAGAGAGACAGAGAGAGAGAGAGAGAGAGAGAGAGAGAGAGAGAGAGGGAGAGAGAGAGAGAGAGAGAGAGAGAGAGAGAGTTTCCATGTCGGTGTTCTTCATTCTATCAGTACTAATTCATATTCTCTGTTGTACAGTAGTTACTGTACTGGAATGTTATCAGAGCTGGTGAATGTCCTCAATCAGTTTTTCTTACTAATACTTTGTATCCTATTTCCATTATGATGATCAGAATAAATGATCATAATAATGAGCCTGTATGACTCTGATACCGAGGTGATCACTCCTCAGGAGAGGGAGGAGAGGGAGGAGAGGGAGGAGAGAGAGGAGAGGGAGGAGAGAGAGGAGAGGGCAGAGAGGGGGAGAGGGGGAGAGGGAGGAGAGAGAGGAGAGGGAGGAGAGAGAGGAGAGGGCAGAGAGGGAGGAGAGAGAGGAGAGGGCAGAGAGGGGGAGAGGGAGGAAAGGGGGAAGAGGGGGAGGAAGGAGATGGGGGAGAGGGAGGAGAGGGAGTAGAGGGGGGAGAGGGGGAGAGGGAGGAGAGGGAGGTGAGAGCGGAGAGGGGGAGAGGGAGGAGAGGGAGGAGAGGGCAGAGAGGGGGAGAGGGAGGAGAGGGAGGAAAGGGGGAAGAGGGGGAGGAAGGAGATGGGGGAGAGGGAGGAGAAGGAGGAGGAGAGGGGGAAGAGGGAGGAAAGGGGAAAGGGGGGGCGAGAAAATTCAAACAAACATTCCACTTTTGTTGATTGGGAGACAGAGGAACAGACAGTTCAGAGAAACAGATTAGACTATCTAATTATAATCTCTGCCTTTGGTTGACTTGACGCCTTTGATGTGGATGTGACTGCAGAGAGAGCCTTCAGTCGCTCTCCTTCTCTCTATCTCCCCCTCCTTCTCCCTCTCTCCCTCTCTCTCACTCTCTCTCCTTCTCCCTTTCTCCCTCTCTCTCACTCCCTCACCCTCTCTCTCTCCCTCTCTCTCTCTCTCTCTCTCTCTCTTCTCTCTCTCTGTTCTGTAAATAATGAGTGTTCTAATTAAGAGCGTTGGTGTGATGAGAGTGGGGGGCTTTGTGGCCTTGGTGAGCTTCTTATTAGGAGGCTGAAATCCTTGGGGAAGGACAGCGGGCATTTACAAGAATATTTATTTATTTACAAGAATATTTATTTATTTACAAGAAGGGAGAGAATATTTATTTTGCTGTTGTTATTTATTCAACATAAAAATGTGCCAATCTGAAATGGTATTCTATTTACATAACACAGAGTTGGAGATGGGTACTGGGGTGCCAATCTGAAATGGTATTCTATTTACATAACACAGAGTTGGAGATGGGTACTGGGGTGCCAATCTGAAATGGTATTCTATTTACATAACACAGAGTTGGAGATGGGTACTGGGGTGCCAATCTGAAATGGTATTCTATTTACATAACACAGAGTTGGAGATGGGTACTGGGGTGCCAATCTGAAATGGTATTCTATTTACATAACACAGAGTTGGAGATGGGTACTGGGGTGCCAATCTGAAATGGTATTCTATTTACATAACACAGAGTTGGAGATGGGTACTTGGGGTGCCAATCTGAAATGGTATTCTATTTACATAACACAGAGTTGGAGATGGGTACTGGGGTGCCAATCTGAAATGGTATTCTATTTACATAACACAGAGTTGGAGATGGGTACTGGGGTGCCAATCTGAAATGGTATTCTATTTACATAACACAGAGTTGGAGATGGGTACTGGGGTGCCAATCTGAAATGGTATTCTATTTACATAACACAGAGTTGGAGATGGGTACTGGGGTGCCAATCTGAAATGGTATTCTATTTACATAACACAGAGTTGGAGATGGGTACTGGGGTGCCAATCTGAAATGGTATTCTATTTACATAACACAGAGTTGGAGATGGGTACTGGGGTGCCAATCTGAAATGGTATTCTATTTACATAACACAGAGTTGGAGATGGGTACTGGGATGCCAATCTGAAATGGTATTCTATTTACATAACACAGAGTTGGAGATGGGTACTGGGATGCCAATCAAGTTAGCTAGCTCGTAGGGCCTTGATGGTGCTCCGTGTGTGTGTGTGTGTGTGTGTGTGTGCGTGCGTGTGCGTGTGTGCGTGTGTGCGCGTGTGTGTGTGTGTGTGCGTGCGTGCACGTGTGCGTGTGTGTGTGTGTGCAGACTACCCAGGGATACGTTCCAAACGGTACCATAATCCCTTCATAGTGTACACTTACCTTCCAATTGAATTCTCAGGAATTTACCTCCATGGCTGTGTACGACCCCCCCCCCCCCCCCCCCCCCCTCAGACCGACACCAAAAAAAGACTCTCAAAGACCTTAAAAACTGGTACCTGTCACAAGACCCCCTGGTTGATGCTTACTTATAAAACCCTCTTAGGCCCCCCACCCCTATCTGGGGCGGCAGGGTAGCCTAGCGGCAGGGTAGCCTAGAGGCAGGGTAGCCTAGCGGCAGGGTAGCCTAGCGGCAGGGTAGCCTAGCGGCAGGGTAGCCTAGCGGCAGGGTAGCCTAGCGGCAGGGTAGCCTAGTGATTAGAGCGTTGGACTAGTAACCGGAAGGTTGCAAGTTCAAATCCCCGAGCTGACAAGGTACAAATCTGTCGTTCTGCCCCTGAACAGGCAGTTAACCCACTGTTCCTTGGCCGTCTTGGGGATTTGAACTTGCAACCTACTAGTACAACACTCTAACCACTAGGCTACCCTGCTGCCCCAAGTCACTCTGACTCAGTCACCGGATTCATTAAAAAGAATGCATAAATGATGTGATACCGATGGATTCTTTTAAAAACTTTCCCCGAAACAAAAGCCGTGGATTAATGTCAGTCTGTCTGGAAACTTAAGAAGAGAGATGCTGCTTCTAAACACTGCAAGGTAACCAGGGACAGTACGGTTAAACCGTACAGATACGACCTACGACCTTCGGAGATTGATCAAGATCGGAAAGGCACAAGTATGGGGACAAAGCGGAGGAGCAATTCAGTGGGTCGGACATCAGTCGTTTGTGGCAGGGGCTCCAAACTATCACTACAAAAAGAAAGCAGTCACGTTGAGGACACCGACACCATCCTACCGGACGAGTAAAACACCTTTTTCTCCTGCTTCGAGCATAACGAATCTGAGCTGCCATGGAGAGCCCCGAAGGACAAGGGCTAAGACTCTGAGCTGCCAAGGAGAGCCCCTGAGGACAACGAGGTCTAACACTCTGAGCTGCCGAGGAAAGCCCCCTGAGGACAACGAGGGATACGACTCTGAGCTGCCGAGGAGAGCCCCCGAGGACAACGGGGTCTATGTGTCTGAGCTGCCGAGGAGAGCCCCTTGAGGACAACGGGGTCTAACACTCTGAGCTGCCGAGGAGAGCCCCCGAGGACAACGGGGTCTACGACTCTGAGCTGCCGAGGGGAGCCCCTGAGGACAACAGGGGCTGCGACTCTGAGCTGCTGAGGAGAGCCCCCTGAGGACAACGGGGTCTACGACTCTGAGCTGCCGAGGAGAGCCCCCTGAGGACAAGGAGGGCTACATGCTAATAGTCTCCATGGAGGAAGTATGTAAGTCGTTAAAGCGTGTTAACCTTCGCAAGGCTTGCCGGCCCAGACGGTATCCCTAGCCACGCCCTTTGAGCACGTGCAGACCAGCTAGCTGTTGTATTTACCGACATTTTCAATCTACATTTTTTATTTTATTTTAATCATTTACCATTTAATTAGGATTTAATTGAATTGTAGCTCCGGATGCTGTTTTCCTGGTATGACCTGGTATCATATTAAACTGCTCCTGATGATACCAGGTCATATCATATTATACTGCTATTGATACCAGGTCATATCATATTAAACTGCTCCTGATGATACCAGGTCATATCATATTAAACTGCTCCTGATGATACCAGGTCGTATCATATTAAACTGCTCCTGATGATACCAGGTCATATCATATTAAACTGCTCCTGATGATACCAGGTCATATCATATTACACTGCTCCTGATGATACCAGGTCATATCATATTAAACTGCTCCTGATGATACCAGGTCATATCATATTAAACTGCTCCTGATGATACCAGGTTCTATTATATTAAACTGCTCCTAATGATACCAGGTCATATCATATTAAACTGCTCCTGATGATACCAGGTCATATCATATTAAACTGCTCCTGATGATACCAGGTCATATCATATTAAATTGCTATTGATACCAGGTCATATCATATTAAATTGCTATTGATACCAGGTCATATCATATTAAACTGCTCCTGATGATACCAGGTCATATCATATTAAACTGCTCCTGATGATACCAGGTCGTATCATATTAAACTGCTATTGATACCAGGTCATATCATATTAAACTGCTCCTGATGATACCAGGTCATATCATATTAAACTGCTCCTGATGATACCAGGTCGTATCATATTAAACTGCTATTGATACCAGGTCATATCATATTAAACTGCTATTGATACCAGGTCGTATCATATTAAACTGCTCCTGATGATACCAGGTCATATCATATTAAACTGCTCCTGATGATACCAGGTCATATCATATTAAACTGCTCCTGATGATACCAGGTCATATCATATTAAACTGCTCCTGATGATACCAGGTCATATCATATTAAACTGCTCCTGATGATACCAGGTCGTATCATATTAAACTGCTATTGATACCAGGTCGTATCATATTAAACTGCTATTGATACCAGGTCATATCATATTAAACTGCTCCTGATGATACCAGGTCATATCATATTAAACTGCTCCTGATGATACCAGGTCGTATCATATTAAACTGCTCCTGATGATACCAGGTCATATCATATTAAACTGCTCCTGATGATACCAGGTCATGTCATATTAAACTGCTATTGATGATACCAGGTCATATCATATTAAACTGCTCCTGATGATACCAGGTCATATCATATTAAACTGCTCCTGATGATACCAGGTCATATCATATTAAACTGCTCCTGATGATACCAGGTCATATCATATTAAACTGCTCCTGATGATACCAGGTCATATCATATTAAACTGCTCCTGATGATACCAGGTCATATCATATTAAACTGCTCCTGATACCAGGTCATATCATATTAAACTGCTCCTGATGATACCAGGTCATATCATATTAAACTGCTCCTGATGATACCAGGTCATATCATATTAAACTGCTATTGATGATACCAGGTCATATCATATTAAACTGCTCCTGATGATACCAGGTCATATCATATTAAACTGCTCCTGATGATACCAGGTCATATCATATTAAACTGCTCCTGATGATACCAGGTCATATCATATTAAACTGCTCCTGATGATACCAGGTCATATCATATTAAACTGCTCCTGATGATACCAGGTCATATCATATTAAACTGCTCCTGATGATACCAGGTCATATCATATTAAACTGCTCCTGATGATACCAGGTCGTATCATATTAAACTGCTCCTAATGATACCAGGTCATATCATATTAAACTGCTCCTGATGATACCAGGTCATATCATATTAAACTGCTCCTGATGATACCAGGTCATATCATATTAAACTGCTCCTGATGATACCAGGTCATATCATATTAAACTGCTCCTGATGATACCAGGTCGTATCATATTAAACTGCTCCTGATGATACCAGGTCATATCATATTAAACTGCTCCTGATGATACCAGGTCATATCATATTAAACTGCTCCTGATGATACCAGGTCATATCATATTAAACTGCTCCTGATGATACCAGGTCGTATCATATTAAACTGCTCCTGATGATACCAGGTCATATCATATTAAACTGCTCCTGATGATACCAGGTCATATCATATTAAACTGCTCCTGATGATACCAGGTCATATCATATTAAACTGCTCCTGATGATACCAGGTCATATCATATTAAACTGCTCCTGATGATACCAGGTCATATCATATTAAACTGCTCCTGATGATACCAGGTCATATCATATTAAACTGCTCCTGATGATACCAGGTCGTATCATATTAAACTGCTCCTGATGATACCAGGTCATATCATATTATACTGCTCCTGATATTATGCTATATGCTATGCTTTAATTGCTATATTATACATACTTTGCCACCATGGCCTTTTTATTGCCTTACCTCCCTTATCCTACCTCACATTCTGTATGTAGACTTTTTCTATTGTGTTATTGACTGTATTCCATGTGTAACTCTGTGTTGTTGTTTGTGTCTAAAGGCTATGCTTTATCTTGGTCAGGGTCGAAGTTGTAAATGAGAACTTGTTCTCAACTGGCCTACCTGGTTAAATAAAGGTGTTCTCAACTAGCCTACCTGGTTAAATAAAGGTGTTCTCAACTAGCCTACCTGGTTAAATAAAGGTGTTCTCAACTAGTCTACCTGGTTAAATAAAGGTGTTCTCAACTAGCCTACCTGGTTAAATAAAGGTGTTCTCAACTGGCCTACCTGGTTAAATAAAGGTGTTCTCAACTGGCTTACCTGGTTAAATAAAGGTGTTCTCAACTAGCCTACCCGGTTAAATAAAGGTGTTCTCAACTAGCCTACCTGGTTAAATAAAGGTGAAATATGTATAAATACATATTACATAACAAATGCAATGACGGGATCCAACCACTAGAGTGCGGTGTTGTACTACAGTAGCGTAGGAAGCATGGCTAATGGTGTCCAGGTAAGTGTGCATTCTGTGGCATACCCTATGACAGGCGCTCAACACCAGCAAATGAGACAGGGAAAGATTTCAACAACTTCCTCCCAATTGACACCCCATTCCCTATGTAGGTTCCTATGTGCTCTGGTCTAAAGTAGTGCACTACATAGGGAATAGGGTTCTGTAAGGCTCTGGTCTAAAGTAGTGCACTATATAGAGAATAGGGTTCTATAGGGCTCTGGTCTAAAGTAGTGTACTACATAGGGAATAGGGTTCTATAGGGCTCTGGTCTAAAGTAGTGCACTACATAGGGAATAGGATTCTATAGGGCTCTGGTCTAAAGTAGTGCACTATATAGGGAATAGGGTTCTATAGGGCTCTGGTCTAAAGTAGTGAACTACATAGGGAATAGGGTTCTATAGGGCTCTGGTCTAAAGTAGTGCACTATATAGGGAATAGGGTTCTATAGGGCCCTGGTCTAAAGTAGTGTACTATATAGGGAATAGGGTTCTATAGGGCTCTGGTCTAAAGTAGTGAACTACATAGGGAATAGGGTTCTATAGGGCTCTGGTCTAAAGTAGTGCACTATATAGGGAATAGGGTTCTATAGGGCCCTGGTCTAAAGTAGTGTACTATATAGGTAATAGGGTTCTATAGAGCCCTGGTCTAAAGTAGTGTACTACATAGGGAATAGGGTTCTATAGGGCTCTGGTCTAAAGTAGTGTACTACATAGGGAATAGGGTTCTATAGGGCCCTGGTCTAAAGTAGTGTACTACATAGGGAATAGGGTTCTATAGGGCCCTGGTCTAAAGTAATGCACTATATAGGGAATAGGGTTCTATAGGGCTCTGGTCTAAAGTAGTGTACTACATAGGGAATAGGGTTCTATAGGGCCCTGGTCTAAAGTAGTGTACTACATAGGGAATAGGGTGCCATTTGGGATGTATCCAAACACATAGAAGGAAGAGAAGGGGAAAAAAACTCCTGATATTGCTGACTGTGAGGTCATTTCCTCTGAGATGACCCCATGGACAGGATGAGGAATGGAGGTGTGTTCCCCGAGATGGACAAATATCCCTCTTCCCCCGAACCACAGAGCAAGTGTACGTCCCAAATGCCTCCCTATTCCCTATTTAGTGCACCGCTTTTGACCAGAGCCCTTGTTCACTTTATAGTGACCCTATGGGTCCCGGTCTAAAGTAGTGCACTATATAGGGAATAGGGTGTCATTTGGGACATGGAAACAGCTTTCCTATTCTAACACACACTGGGGAAAACACAAAGCCCAAATTCAGCAATATACACCATCAATAATTAACTAGGCATGCAGTCACAGAATGGAGGGACGGTGGAGGACTCCACTCTACCGCTTAGTCTGAAACACTGGTGATAGCTGGTCATTATTTCTCATAGAGGAGAGGAGAGGGAGAGGAGGGGAGGGGAGAGGAGAGGAGAGGAGAGGAGAGGAGAGGAGAGGAGAGGAGAGGAGAGGAGAGAGGAGAGGAGAGGAGAGGAGAGGAGAGGAGAGGAGAGGAGAGGAGAGGAGAGAGAGGAGAGGAGGAGAGGAGAGGAGAGGAGGAGGAGAGGAGAGGAGGCAGTAAAGTACAGATCAGATTGGCTGTGGATGCTCAGGCCAATGGAGCACACTGATTGGACTCATATCTAAAATACAAGCAGCATCTAACTCCGAAAGCAAAGCACTTCTACCATCTCTGAAAAAGCTCTAGACCCTTCTTCCAATGACATCTTCTCATCTCACTTGGAATCAGGACCTATTTGAGACCTTGAGCCTTAGTTACCTGTTAAAGTGTTGTTCCGGGGGCACTGGTTGGTTGATCCTTCAGACATTACAGTTGATCACAGAGACAGTAGAGTTGATCAGAGAGACAGTACAGTTGATCACAGAGACAGTAGAGAGAGAGAGAGAGATGAGAGAGAGAGGAGAGAGAGAGAGACAGAGAGAGGGAGAGAGAGAAGGAAGGGAGAGAGAGAAGGGGGAGAAGGAGAGGGAGAAAGAGAAGAAAAGGGAGAGAAGGAGAAGGAAAAGGGAGAAAGAGCTAGAGAGGGAGGAGAAGGAGAAGGAAAAGGGAGAAAGAGCTAGAGAGGGAGAAGAAGGAGAAGGAAAAGGGAGAAAGAGCTAGAGAGGGAGGAGAAGGAGAAGGAGAAGGAAAAGGGAGAAAGAGCTAGAGAGGGAGGAGAAGGAGAAGGGAGAAAGAGCTAGAGAGGGAGGAGAAGGAGAAGGAGAAGGAAAGGGAGAAAGAGCTAGAGAGGGAGGAGAAGGAGAAGGGAGAAAGAGCTAGAGAGGGAGGAGAAGGAGAAGGAAAAGGGAGAAAGAGCTAGAGAGGGAGGAGAAGGAGAGAAAGGGAACAGAAGTTGTATTCCTGACTATAAGTAGCATAATGTCTTTCAACATGCTTTTCTCCTCTGCCAAAACAACAGCTGATTCGAAGGTGTCAGATATCTCCTCCACTAAGGACTGAGGTAGTATAGACATGACTATCCTCAATGAAAGGTGGGGAGGACACTCTTCCCTTCGTCTACTAACCAAAGAACTCTCTCCTTTGACCACTCCACCACTTGGAGAAGAGAGGACGGAGCTCGAGGAGAGGACAGCCTTCTGCCCAATGAGGGTCTCCCAACGAAAGAGAAAGGGGGAGAGTTTTAGAGAGTTGTCTTGAGGAGAGAACGGCCTTCTGCCCAATGAGGATCTCCCAAAGAGAGAGACAGGGGGAGAGTTTAAGACAGTTGTCTTGATGATAGTGTGGTTGTTGAAAACAAAGGCCTTGTGGTTAGAGTTTCCGCCCTGAGACTGGAAGATTGGGTCATGTCCTACCAAAAGACAAAAAAATTGGACGGGATGCATCTCTCTGCTTTTCCCCAGACCCACCAGTAGTAATAATAGTCAGTAATACTCAGACCCTTAGTAGTAATAATACTCAGGCCCTCAGTAGTAATAATACTCGATGATACTCGGACCCTTGGTAGTAATAATACTCAGCAATACTCAGACCATCGATAGTAATAATACTCAACAATACTCTGACCCTCAGTGGTAATAATACTCAGACCATCAGTGGTAATAATGCTCAGACCCTTAGTAGTAATAATACTCTGACCATCGGTGGCAATAATACTCATACCCGCGGTAGTAATAATACTCAATGATACCCAGACCCTTAGTAGTAGTAATACTCAGCAATGCTCAGACCCTTAGTGGTAATAATACTCAATGATACTCTGACCCTTCGTAGTAATAATACTCAGACCATCAGTGGTAATAATAATCGGTAATACTCTAACCCCAGAGGTAATAATACTCAGACCATCAGTAGTAATAATACTCAGACCCTCGGTAGTAATAATACTCAGACCCTCAGTAGTAATAATACTCAGACCCTCAGTGGTAATAATACCCAGACCCTCAGTAGTAATAATACTCAGACCCTCAGTGGTAATAATACTCAGACCCTCAGTAGTAATAATACTCAGACCCCCAGTAGTAATAATACTCAGACCCTCAGTAGTAATAATACTCAGACCATCAGTAGTAATAATACTCAGACCCTCAGTGGTAATAATACCCAGACCCTCAGTAGTAATAATACTCAGACCCTCAGTGGTAATAATACCCAGACCCTCAGTGGTAATAATACTCAGACCCTCAGTAGTAATAATACTCAGACCCCCAGTAGTAATAATACTCAGACCCTCAGTAGTAATAATACTCAGACCATCAGTAGTAATAATACTCAGACCCTCAGTGGTAATAATACCCAGACCCTCAGTAGTAATAATACCCAGACCCTCAGTAGTAATAATTATTGGTGATACTCAGGCCCTCAGTAGTAATAATACTCCGACCATCAGTAGTAATAATACTCTGTGATACTCAGGCTCTCAGTAATCCCAGTGAGACTGATTATCCTGCCCTGTCTGTCACAGGATTGGGAGATGGTTATCAGTTCTCTGCTGTTTCTCTGATCTCTCTCCCCCCGTGCCCTACGCTGGGAAACTACAGCAGAGGTGTCTGAGATGACTAGAAGAGAATACAGGTTGTATACACAGACACACAGACACACACACACACTGGTCAGTTAACTCCTGAAAGTTTCAAAGCTTCCCAGCTGAGAGGAGATTCACAACAGAGGGAATGGTTGGGAGCCTTGTTTGCCAGTCTACATTCACCCCCCCCCCCCCCCCCCCTCCCCTACCCATGCTCCTCAGGTCCCTGTGCTGTGCCTCAGCGCAGAGGAAGTCCTTTAATCTCTGTGTGTGTGTGTGTGCGCGTGTGTCTGTTTGTGTCATCAGGTCCTGTAAAGCATTAGGGGTCAGAGGTTACGCAGAGATAACGATGCCAGTGTATCTTTGTGAATCTAGATGTCATGGATACGTGTGTGTGTGTGTGTGTGTGTGTGTGTGTGTGTGTGTGTGTGTGTGTGTGTGTGTGTGTGTGTGTGTGTGTGTGTGTGTGTGTGTGTGTGTGTGTGTGTGTGTGTGTGTGTGTGTGTGTGTGTGCGTGTGTGCGTGCGTGTATGCATGTGTGTGTGATACCTGTGTAGTTGTCCTATGCTGCTGTGCCAAAGGTACTGGTCCTGAGTCCCACAGGAACAGCTCAGAATATATTACTCCTGTCTCTAAGCACTGGGACTGACAGCATGACATACACACACACACACACGCACACACACACACACCTTTGTCTCTCAGGGACTGACTAGACGGCGGACACACACACACACACACACCTTTGTCTCTCAGGGACTGACTAGATGGCGGACACACACAGGGCTTCCCATGTTTTCATTATGTGATGGTGTTACACTCAGGCCTAGT